>NW_015160352.1:35809-61435 GCF_001447785.1 Gekko japonicus
TCAGTTCGTTCAGTTGACCCTTGAACTGTGTGGGGGCGTTGAATTCACACTGAATCGTGTCCAGCTGCATGCGGAGCAGCTCCTCCTCGGCCTGGATGGTGTAGCCACTCTTCCTCTGGATCTCTTGCTTGATTAAAACCTGCAACGTTCTGTGTGAAAGGTCCATCAGCTTCCTCTTGTACTGGGCTATTTTGGCCATCGTAGTCATCTGGTTTTTCTGCAACTCACTGATGTCTTCTGATATTATGTCTAATGTGGTCTGATCAGGGGTCATTTCGTAGGAAAAGAGCTAGGGGAACTCATTAGCATACCTCATTAGCATATGCCACACCCCCTGATGTCAGGGGCCCGGCAGTGGACCTGCAAGGCCAGCGGGAGTGCGAGGAAGCCCCACCAGGGCCCTCCGAGTGCGAGGAAGCCCCACCAAGGCCCTCCCTGGCCCCAGGCACGCAGGGGTGGGGAGAGGTGGGGAGGAAGCAACTTACCCTCCCTCTTCTCCTGCCTCCTCCTGGCTGAATGAGGGCTGGAAGCAGGGCGGCTGGAAGCGTTCCCCCGCGTTCCCCCCCCGAAATGACCTCTGGGTCTGATGCTGTTTTGTCATCTGGTCTTGGACCTTCAGCCATCTCAAGAGCTCTTTGAAGCCCACCATCGGCACTGGAATCAGCTTCTCAGGATCTGGATTATCCACTTTGGCCTGTTCCCAGATGATAGGATCGACACCTGCAGGAGGATTCTGCAGCAGTTGCTTGACCTGGGCCGGGGAGAGTTCAGTCCTGGCCAGGGTGAGGGTCACACCAAGCTGCTGAAACTGGGTCTTGATGTTTGCTTGTTCAAAGTGAGTGTACAGGGTGGTGGCTGGGACTTGCCTCGAGGTCCCGTTTGGTGACCACTCAACCACATAGATGACAACCTCGGTCTGGTCGTCGGGCATTATCTTTACACCTTCGACATTGACAGTCAGCATCTGGTTGGAGCCCAGGATTTTGTGCAATGATTCCATGAGCTGCTGCTGCTGGCTTCGGATCTCTGCCTCCTTTTTGTTGAAGACCAGAGTGACCAAGCCATCCTCGTCCTTGTTGCTGGGCATGCAGCTGTAGCCCATGACCTTAAATCTGCAGAACGGGTTTTCCTGTGTGAACTCCACTGAGGCGCTGTTGCTATTGAAGTAGCCTTTGCCCGTGCCCCAAAATGCCTGCATCTGGTTCCACTTGGTCAGAATGGCATCCCGCTCATCTCCTAAGAGGGTGGGGGCAGACAAGGCACTGGCTGTGTTGATCAGCTGGTTGGACTGGGCGGGGGCTTGAGTGGGCTGGCTGAAAAGGCTGCTGAGGGTTGGCTGCTGCTGCTGTTGCTGCTAGGTGCTGAAGCCTCCAAAGCCCAACCCGGTTCCCAAACCAGTCCCAAGGCCAGTCCCGGTGCCTGCTGCAGTCCCAAAGCCGGTGCCGAATCCAAAACCTTTGTTCTGAGTAGCACCGAAGAGCCCAGGGGCGCTTGTGTTGGCAGGGGTAGAGAAGCTAAATGTCGGCCCGGCGGTGGTGGTCATCCCAAACCTGCCAAAGGCTCCCACATGGTTTGTGGTGGTTGCAGTGCTGGCGGCTGCTCCCACCCTAAGATCTTGTTCACACACACTGCTACCCAGAAGTGTATCCCTCATCCAGTATACGTATTCCTCATTTTTGCTACCCAGATGTTGAACTCAGCAATTATCCTTGTTAAATTGCATCTTGTTCACATCTGCCCACTTTCCCAGTTTGTTCATATCTTGTTGAATTCTACCTCTATCTTCTGGTGTGTTTGCTGCTCCTCCCAATTTAGAAGAAGAAGAGAAGAGATTGGATTTATACCCCGCCCTTCACTTGGAGTCTCAGAGCGGCTTACAAACTCCTTTCCCTTCCCCTCCCCACAACAGACACCCTGTGAGGTGGGTGGGGCTGGGAGAACTCTGACAGAAACTGCGCTTTTTCAAGGACAGCTGTGCCAGAGCTTGTGACTGACCCAAGGTCACATCAGCAGGTGCAAGTGGAGGAGTGGGGAATCAAACCCGGTTCTCCCAGATTAGAGTCCGCACACTTAACCACTACACCAAACTGGCTCTCAGTTTAGTGTAATCTGAAGAATTAATGAATAACCCCTCCACACCCTCATCCAGATCATTTATAAAAATAGTGAAAAGTACTGGGCACAGAACTTGTGGTGCCCCACTGGACACCTCCCCCCATTCAGATGAAATGCCATTGAAAACTACTCTTTGAGTGTGGTTCTCCAACCAGTTCCCTATCCACCTAACTATCCTAGAATCCAGTCCACAGTCCTTAGTTTACCCATCAGAACATCATGGGGAAAACTGTCAAAAGCTTTACTGAAATCTAGGTAAACAACATAATTCCCTTGATCCATAAGCTTGTCACTCAGTCAAAGAAGGAAATGAGGTTGGTCTGGCAGGACCTGTTTGGGACAAAGCTGTGCTGACTTCCTTGGATCACCAAGTTGTCCTTTAGTTGCTCAGAGATCGATCCCTTTAAAATCTGCTCCAGTATCTTCCCTGAGACAGAGGTCAGACTGACTGGCCTGTAGTTTCCTGGGTCACCCCTCCTTTTTTTGAAAATTGGGATAACGTCTGCCCTCCTCCAGTCTTGTGGCACATCTCCTGTCCTCCAAGAGGTCTGGAAGATGATGGACTAAGGCTCTGCAAGCTCTCTAGAAAGTTATTTGAGCACTCTTGGGTACATACCATCTGGCCAGGGGGAAATGAAGGCTCTAATGAATGTATGAAACAGGTATACAACACTTTCATATATACAATGAAACATGTATACAATTCAACAATTTCATTGGCTGATATACATTTGAAGTCGTGTATTACTAATTTGTTACACTTATTATAATAAATGAATTTATCACAGTCCACCCTACAAATAACATAAAGGGAGAATGTTACTGCGTGTTTCATAATTAACACAGGAACTAATTTCTACACAGGCTTTCATCAAAGTGTAGAAATTTGTACACAGGCTTTCATCCATCGATGTACTTTGTTGAACAGGACTTTCACCTCCCCCTCATGCTGCAGCCTACTGAACCTCCCCCAAATTTTGCCCCTTAGGAACAGTGGGACAAATCATACTACATACCAGTCCACCTTTTCATTTAGACCCTATGGGGTTACAGTTTTGAGGGCATGAATCCAAAACAATTCTCTGGTTTCCAAATGCTGGACCAGAAGTAACAAAATAATTTTCTTTATTAATTACTTTCTGAATAAAGTTTTAAAACTGTAGAATGCATTGGTTCATATATATTTTTTGTTTCTAGATCATTACCAGGAAACACCACTTGGCATGTGATTGCATCTTTGGAGGCCTCATTTGTACTTTTATTCTGTGCCTAGTGGTTTCTTTTTGGAAGTAAGTCAATATGTTTTTCAGTAGAATATACTTATTTCTCTATTTTTTACAGCAGCTTTTTTCTGGTCCTTCTTGTATTTATATTTTATATCTGTAGTAGGAATAAGGCCCATTGTTGAAATAAATACGAGCTCTAGAAAGAGGCTCTGGACGGATGCCCCGGCCTTGGGAACTCAGTGTCAATTTGCTGTGGTAACCTCAGCAGGGTATAATGACACCAAGTCCACCATTTTCTCTGGAGGAACTGCTCTCTGCTACCTAAAGAACAGGTGTAATTTTGAGTTATCTCCAGCCCTCACCTGGAGATTGGCAGCAATGGTTCCCCAGGACAGAGTAGCTGGTTTGGAGGGTGGAGTCTATGGCATTATACCTGTCTGAGGTCCCACCACTCCTCAAACCCCACCCTCTCCAGGCTCCATCCCTCAAATCTCCAGGAATTTCCCACCTGGAGTTGGCAACCCTATCTCCTTCCCAGCCAATCATCAACCTACCTTTATTTCCCCTTCACTCTTCAGCTTTCCAACCCCCATCTGCAGCCTCTACCATGCTCTGATGCCCTGACTGCTACGTCACATTGGCTGTCATACAGGGGCCATCTCAGCAGGATATAAGGACACAGAGTCCACCATTTTCCTGGTTAGAGGCAAAGGCCAATGAGGCCGCATATGCAAATGACCTCTGTGTTCTGACTGGCTATGGGGGGTGGAGAGGAACAGCAAACTGTTTAGAACGTTGGAGGCGAGATTCAAGCAACACAGCCAGTGGATAGGGACAGCTTCTGAGTGACACACCTGGGAGCCAACTGATTTGGGAGATGTGTTGGAATATTCAGGAGAGTCCATGACCAAAATACAATTATATATAAGGAGAGATGATTGTACCATACTATTGTATAAGCCAATATGTTTCTCACTGTGTTTGACCTCTGAAGATGGCCTATGCAGGCCGAATCACGTCAGGTCAAGTCCATTAGCCCTTGTGTTTTTACGTGAGGTGTGATTGGGCCCTTATATATTTTAAAATTCTTTGTTAATAAATACATATATATTTTTATATACTATATATATATTAAGTTTTTATTGTTGGCCCTCTTTTCTATGACTACCCTTTTCATGTTCTGGATCCTAGGTTTCTAGGTTCAGTTCCCACCAATGTTCCCTCTAAGCTGAGTTAGTGTGAGCTAGCTCACACTAACTCAGCTTAGAGGGAACACTGGTTCCCACCCCCCTCTTTTTGTCTCAATAACATCTTTAGTGTCAGCAAATGCTTTCACTACCATATTCATGAAATATAGGAAATATAATGATAACTGTGGATTTTGTAATGCTAAATTCTATTTATATTTTCTTTAAAAATTCTGTCTTGCATTCTTTCTGATATCTGAGGCTTATTGGCGAGGATAATTTGTGCAACATTTTTGTAGTCTGTAGAGAAAGGTTGATCTGTGGTTCAGAGATGGAAAAGCTTTAAAAATGAAATCTCCAATGTCCACAAAGAGAATATCAGGTATGTATTTTAAAAGAGAATCCTACAGAAGATCTAATCACAACAGAGGAACTTTGTCTTTAGATCTTGCACTGTGATCTGGAAATATTAGCCCCTTGTGTCTGGAGGTCAAAGAGAAAAATTTAGAGATAGAAACACTTTCATGCACAAAAATGAAAGATAGTGCAAGAAAAAGAGTAGTTTTGGGTGCTGAGAGAGGAAAAAAAGACATTTTGGGATACAGTGGAAAATGGAAAATCTTAAAAGAATAGCTTACAGCTCAATGATATTAGGTATAGCTGTGAAATCGCTCTCCCAGGACTTTGGAATTTGGATGGGTCTGTCACTGTGGACTTGGCCTAAAGTGACACATTTGGTGGGAATCAGTGCCTATATCAAAAGAATATTTGTGCTGGCTGGCTACTGCTATACTAATGACCTAGAATAGTTGACTGATATTTCTTCAGTGCAAAATAATTGTTAGGAGATGGTCTTCTAAGAACTCTGTTCTCATATGTGAGCTAGGAGAATATACGTATGTATAAATAAAATGAATCTGGTGCCTTGTGCCTCAACTTGCACTATGCTTGTATATATGTAAATAAAGCATTTTTTTAAAAAATGCCATATAAGATCTCAGTGCTTTCTGCAATGGAAATTAAACCCAGGTAGTGTTACCACTACTCAGGAAAGTACAAGAGTTTTTACGTAATTGGAATAGATTTTACATTTGTCATAATTTCATATTTCACTCATACAGCACTAAACATTGCTAACAAGAATTACAATGTTACATTTGTGGCAGTCTAGGCCCTAATCTAAGCAGTGTATTTTATGTAATTTTACTTCATTCCAACAGCAACCTGCAATTCTATTAATACTTTTAATATAAGCACCATGTAATACTTTGGGCCTTACCAAAGAGCTCTGCTTTCTCCCATCTCCTCCCTGATTTCCTCTTAGCTAGCTTGTGTGTTTCCCATGTATTTGTATGTGTGTATTTTGCCCTTTTACTCTTATTTTAATAAAACCCTTTCCAGTTGAACATCTGACTGGCTTATTTACAAGATTCCTCTAAGGGAAAGCCCAGTGCCTGCCCATGGCTCAGCGTGGGAGTGCTAGCCAATCAAGGGCAAGCTTGCTGACCAGATCCAGTGGCGGCCACCCTCTGAGGGCAGATCAGCATCTGGGAGACGACCAGGTCCATGTGCACAGCTAATGGGATGATCCCATGGTGAACTCGGCTGTTGGGCAGGGGAGGGTGCAGGAGGCCTTGGGCTGGCTGCAGGCACATTCCTGGCCAACCTTTCCCTCCTTTAGATTTCCTGTGCAAACCACAGCCACCAGCTGGCTGTTGGCTAGTACTCGCCTCCCTGCTACAGTAGCTCACTGTCTGGGGAGAGCCCTCCCCGTGTGGGCAGGTTGCTAATACTTTGGCAGCCACAGGCCACCAAATGCAGGTTGCTGCCCCCACTCGCTGGCTGGCACCCTCCTTCCCGTCACGCCATCTTATTGTTGGGGGAGGACTCTCCTCCCGCAACAGGTCGCCACTGCACCAGACAGCCATACAGTGGCCAACAATTGTGGATCAGGCCTCCTTGTGCCCCACCACCAATAATGGATGGCCATGCGCCCTGCCAGCAGTGCAGCAGCTGGGGAGCAGCTGGTTGCAACTGCTAGCAGGTTCCCTTTACCTGAGGGCTGTGGCTGGCTGTGGCTTGAGACTGGGGCTCCCCCCACCCCTCAAGCCACAAAGGGGGGTGAGGGCCAGATAGGAAGGGGCTTGGTGTGCTCGTCTGGCCGGACTCCACAGCTGAGAGGGAGCATTGGTTCCCATATCGTGCTTGGTCTGCAGAAGGTCCCAGGTGCACTCCCCAGCATCATTTTAATGGACTATACAGCCTGGCCTGCGCTATACCCGCTCTCTTTGCAGGAGAGGGCCAGGTCCATGTGAACAGGTGTCCGCTTTGTCTGCAGAAGGTCCGGGGAAAGAGGGACTTCTTCCTGAGATTCCAGAGTGCGGCTGCCAGTATAAAGGGATGCTATGGACCTTGATGGATTGTGGGGTCTATCATTATAAGACACAACCTCCTTCCCTGTCCAAACTCGAAAACAACAAAGATGCAGGGTTGTGACTTGTGCGAGTTTAGAGGCATTTCAGTTTAAGAAATAAGAAATAAGAAATGAGTTAGCCAAGAGGGATATGGGATCCTTGACTATAGTAGGGTGCAATTCAGATGAAGCACATTGTACTGGGATGAGTAGGGTATCTGGGAATGATAAGTAAAGTGTTTGGTTAAGAATAACACATTAATAACTAAAATCAGGGAAGGGGTTTGCTTCAGTTGAGACTGTTCTATAAGCTTCTATTTCTAATAGAGTGGGCAAATTTATAAACAGTACTATATTTTGTTAAGTTAGTAACATGAATTGCCTTCTAACTAAGCTAGTCAAAATGATTCACAGTAAAACTGAAACAACCACTCTAAAACAAACAAGAACTTTTACACCAAAATGCAATGACAAAAACACATCCAAATACACCGACATGGCTGATTCGGGTAGGGCAGCACCATGGGTTTAGGAGCAGTTGTCGCTAGGAGGGCAGTCATTCAGGGAAAGGCTGTGTCATAGGGCTGGGATGGCTGCTTGGCAAACTAGAGACCAAGGTGCTGTCCCCAACTTCTCCAGTTCAAGGGAGCACTGAGGGGTATTGCAAGAGACCTCTGGCTGAGACTCAGGGCAGTGTTCCCTCTAAGCTGAGCTAGTGTGATCTAGCTCACAGTTTTAGCCTCCGGCTCACACGTTTTTGTCTTGGCTCAGAAAGGATGGCTCCAGAGCAAACTAATTTATGCAGTAGACAAATTGCTCGCTCACAACTTTAATACCAGTAGCTCACAAAGTAGAGTTTTTGCTCATAAGACTCCACAGCTTAGAGGGAAATATGGTGTTGGGCTATGAGAGGCCATAGTGCTGAAGGCAGTCACTTGTGCTGGGTCCAGATGCAACGCTAGGGCTGGGAGCACCCTTAGGGACCTGAGTTGGCCAGAGTGGCCATGTGAGGGCCTGGATTGCTAGCAGAGGGGTAACTCTGGTACCCACTTCTTTGGCATTGGAGCAGCTTGGCAGCTGTAGGAAGGGGGCTAGTCCCTCTGAGATACGGCATTGGGCCATGGGAGACCATGGGCATATGGTACTGAAGGCAGTCACTGGTGCTGGCTGATGTTTTTGTTGCTTTGCAGAATGCAGCACATTGATGGAAGTCACTGGTGTAACACTGGTGTCCAGTTGATCAACAGTTGGCAGGAGCACCTCCCCACGCCATGGTCGGGCATTTTGGCAGCAACAATCTGGGCACTAGGTTGGCAGTCTCCACCTCAGGATCAAATCTTGGTGCCACATTCTTTGAGAGCACAGTAGGGTTACTGGGTCAGTCTTTGGCTGCGCTGATCTGCAAGGCAATCTGTATGACCGGTGGTTAATGGTTGGTGGGAGGGGAGTTAAGCCAAGGCTAACCTCCTCTGTGGTGGGAAAAGCATGGGTTGAGGGGTGTGGAATTGGCAAGCACCCTGAAATATCAACAAGGGGGGGTCCTCATACTGGATGCTTATGGTCTTTGCAGTCAGGGTGACTCAGTTGGGGGCCTCTTCGGGGTAGGGGAGCATATGACAAGCCTTAAGGTTTTGCAGCCATGGGCAGGAATGTGACCTTCCCTCCCCCTCTATACACTGGCATGTGGGCTGTGAAGGATAAGGTATAGAAGGATCCCAGACCTGGCTCTGAGCTGGGGTGAGTTTGCCCTGTTAGGAGGCTTGCATTGCAAGCCCAAGGCAACTCGTGCTTTAATGTATTGGTGCAGATCAGCTTATATATAAATAATTTTCCCAGTTTTACCCATAACTTGTGTTGTGTTTCATTCAAGAGAGGGGCAGACAAGATCCCCATATACATAGGTGGAAAATCCCAGTTACCCCCTCTCACTTTGTCTCCTTTAAAGCTGAATTCCCCCATTAAATAGAAGACTGCCTCTTTGAGTAACAAACCTAACAGATGGTCAGCAGTTTCAGCTCTTATACTGCTGGTCCTGTATTGCAGGTCAGAGGGGGGAAACACCTAAAGGATTTGATATGATCAGTACTGTCCAAGCTATCTGTGGTGATTCTCTTTTGTGTGGCCCTTTTGTACACAGGCATAATCCAGAACCACAAATGCGAAACTGGATACTAGAGCCATGGGTGTAGGATCCCATTCCTTATATGTACCCTTATCACAACACAGAGAAAAAAAAATCTGAACATGCCATGATAGAATTGCAATGTGGTTACTGGTTGTCTGTCAAGATAAATAGCATTGCAACATGGTTACTGGTTGTCGGTCAAGACAAATGTAGCCCACAAGCCATGGTTTTTGTAAGAACATAAGAGATGCCAATGTTGGATCAAGCTACTGGCCCAATGAGTCCAACACTCTGTCACACAGTGGCCAAAAATACCAGGTACTCATAGGTAAGCAGCAAAAGCAGTTTTATTATGTCTTTGGGGAGCTGCCATCTGTTGCTGGTGGGCTGTGTTCAGTTTGGTAGGACAGTTGCTCAGGCCTCTTGGATATGTCCAGAATGAAATGGCACAACATTCTGAACACACATTTGAACTGCAGTTAGCTCATCTTGTAGCAACATGAAAGATGATCTGATGTAGATATGAGAAACATGCCCAGATATTTTCATTTTAGGTTTATTTGCCACCTAACAGGCAGGATACTGTTCTATGTGTTCATATCTCCATTACCAATATGCCTTTGCAAGCTCTTCAATGAACCCATAATTCCAGACCCTCCAATGTAGCAGAGCTCCAGGAATTTCTTGTGCATGTCTAATTAATATTAGAAAATAATATCATTTCTAATTCTTCATATTTTATTTGGAAATCCATTTCTTATCTCACCTTACGTCACAGGCATCACTTGTCAAATAGCTGACATAATCACTGATAAAAAAATAAAATCAGGGAGGGTAGACAGGCCTGGGTTTTTTATTTATTTTATTTTTTTATTTATTTAGATTTATGTCCCGCCCTCCCCTTAACGGGCTCAGAGTGGGTTCCAACAGTATAAAATAGAATACAATTAAAACCACATTAAAACACAAAATAAATAACATAACTTGTATGTGCCATACGATTCTAATAAAAACCAGTTACCTCAGTAGTCGATGGTATTAAGATTTAAAGTTTTTAAAATATCTTTAAGATTTAAGCTCTCAGGACCCAGGCTACAGATGGGGGCTGACCCAAGGAAGGGGACGTCCGCTGCCTCAACCAAACGTCCAGTGGAAGAGCTCCATCTTGCAGGCTCTGCAGGATTGTAATAAATTCCTCAGGGCCCTGATCTCACACAGGAGCTCATTCCACCCAGCAGGGGCCAGGGCTGAGAAAGCCCTGGCCCTGGTCGAGACAAGTCGGACGTCCCTGGGGCCAGGGACCACCAAGAGATGTTGGTTGGTGGACCTCAGTGCTCTATGGGGCTCATATGGGGAGAGACGGTCTCGAAGGTATGCTGGCCCCTCACCCTGATAGAACTATAGTTGTGACTATACATTTTGAAACTGTTGCCACAGAAAAGGTAATATTTGTGAATGCTATTAATTTGTATTTATGTTTGAAAGCTATAAGAAGGAAGAACCAAACAGAGTTGTATCAAATATAAACCTATAGCAAGTAATGGTCTTTGCCTCACTGAAAGAGAATAAAAAAATAAAACATGGATTCTTCAAGGTCACATTTATCTCCAATAGCTGTTGAACTAAAAAGCATTAAGAGCAGTGGCAGCCTAAAGACAGTTAAATACCCCAAAGAAAAAGACAATAATGATATGTATAGCACTTACATACTCATATACGGATATTACCATGCAGCATATTATTGTTGTTGTTGTTATTGTTAGATTTCCCCCCTATACTATCCCTCTAAAAAATTCAGGGTAGCACGCATATTTCCCCCATCCCCTATATTTTCACCACAACAAAATGTAGGGTGGGTCTTGATTATCCAATAATCTTCATGCCAGAGTCCCTCTGTGCCAAAGTCCTTCTGTGAAGAGAAGATGCCTTCCATGAATGGAATGAAGAAAACAACTGTTAAGTGTGCCTCATGGAGTCTACGAAGCCTAGACTAAGGCTGCGATCACAGACTCTAAATAATTCACTTTCAATGCACTTTCCAACTGGATTTTACTGGTGTGAACTGGCAAAATCCAGTTGGAAAGTGCATTGAAAGTGGATTGAAAGTGGATTATTTAGTGTGTGTGATCACAGCCTAATAGAGTAACAGTGCAATCCTATGCACAGGTACTCCAGTCTAAACTCATCAAAACCAGTGGGCTTAGAGCAAATGCCTAGCGTTGCACTATAAGCCAGGCCTAAGATTTTGGTATTAATATGAAAAGCAAGTGGGGGACTTGTAAGGACTTCAGGGGGGCCTCTCCTCTTCCCCTCTGTCCATTTCCCTTTCTTGAAAGTCCCCATAGCTTCTCCCCTTTTGTTGCTGCTTCCTTTTCTCCTTTCCACCTACTAGCCCACCTGCCTTTATCTACCACCCTATCTTCAGCTTTTCTTCTATCCCTGCACTGGCTGCCTCTCCTCAGGAAAAACTATAGCACAGTTTTACAGCGCTGGCTGACCTGGGCCATTTACACTGGGGGGAGCCTGCAAGGACTTGTGGGGGGGGGAGAACACACTCTCCTGCTTGTCTTCCTCACACTCTCCTCCTCACACTTTGCCTGGTGGTTGTTGCCAGGCCTGGCCACAATAAGTTCTCCTACAATGACCAAAACAGCCCTGGAAAGGACCCTGCCTTATGCTGACAGAAACAAAGTAGAAGCCTGGAATGTTGACCAAACTATTGTGGTTGCCTAGCAACAGCCACTGAGGGCATCTGCAAAGCTATACATGTTCTTTTTATCATTTTGGTTTTTTAACTCCCCCTCCAAGTTTTTTCTTTTCTTTTTAGGTTTCAGATTTTCCTGCAAACCTGAGGCATTTTTCAGATTTGTCAAAAAATCATCTCATCTCCAAATTAAGTATCCTCAGATCTGGCCAGGCTGACTGTTAGAATATACAAGTGGGAACCTGCAAGGATTTGTGTGGGGCATCTCATTTCACCTCCCCACTATTTCCTCTTTCCCATAATAAACTGTCTTCTATTCCTGCTTCCCACCCACCAGCCAACCTATCCCCGTCTTCAATTTTCCCTCCTTCCTTGCACCTAGCAGCCTCTACCCAGGAAAGCCATCACCCAGTTAAAGGCATTGGTTGTTGGGCTGGGCCTAGTTATACAGCGGGGAACCTGCAAGGACTTGAGAGGGGTACCTCATTTCCCCCTGTATCACCTTCCCACACCATTTCCTCTTGCCATCATCCTGGCAACCCTCATATCCTCACCTTTTTCTGCTTCCTTCTCTCCTTGCCACCCACCAACCAATCTACCTTTTATCTGCTCCCCATCTTCAACTATATTTATTATTTATTTACTTCATTTGTATCCTGCCTTTTTCTGCAATGGGGACCCGAAGCAGCTTACATCATTCTTGTCTCCTCCATTTTATCCTAACAATAGCCCTGTGAGGTAGGTTAGGCTGAATGTGTGAGACTTGTGCAAAGTCACTCACTGAGCTTCCACAGCAAAGTGGGGGTTCAAACGCAGGTCTCCCAGACCCTAATATGAAACTCTTAACACTATGGTCCTTTCCGCACTAAACCTTAAATCCTGGTTCAACCCTGTTCCCGAACTTACATTTTACACTACATGCAAGTTCACCCTTGTAATTATCTCAGGGTATTTTTACATTCTACACTACACTCGAGTTCAACCCTGTAATTATCTTGGGGTATTTTTTGTTTCCACATTACATTGAGGTCACCCCAGTTTCAACCCACACTTGTCCTGGGATAAACGGATGCTGTTATAACCAGGGATAAATCCAAGGTATTTATGCAAGATATTTATGCAAAAGCCAGTTTGGTGTAGTGGTTAAGTGTGCGGACTCTAATCTGGGAGAACTGGGTTTGATTCCCCACTCCTCCACTTGCAGCTGCTGGATGACCCTGGGCAAGCCATAGTTCTGTCAGAGCTGTCCTTAAAAGAGCAGCTCTCTCAGAGCTCTGTCAGCCCCACCTACCTCACAGGGTGTCTGTTGTGGGGAGGGGAAGGGAAAGGAGTTTGTAAGCCGATCTGAGATTCCAAGTGAAGGGTGGGGTATAAATCCAATCTCTTCTTCTTCTTTGCAAGTTGAACTCTGATAAAACCAGGGATGAGATCCAAGTGTGGAAAGGACCTATATCAAACTGGCTTTTACGAGGTGGCTGTGACCAGTGTTCTTTCTAAGCTGAGTTAGTGTGAGCTAGCTCACAGTTTTTTAGCCTTCTGCTCACACATTCGTCCTAGCTCAAGAAGGAGGGCTCCAGAGCAATCTAATTTCTGCAGTAGCCAAATCGCTCGCTCACAACTTTAATGCCAGTAGCTCACAAAGGCCCTGGTCACACGGAAGGTTTTGGCCCGGGAAAGGGACGGATCAGGGGCGCAGCAAACGGGTGCGATCTCACCACAACATCTGGGAAGCAGCACGCACCTGTCCCCGATCCGTCCCTAAAGCCGGAAAACCCACTGCAAAAAAGAACCACCTACAAAGGAGGACTTACCTGGAATGCCACATCAAGCGCGGCCGTGGGATCGCCGGCGCGCCCGTCGTCCGGAGCAATCCAGGCTCCGGGCTGAACTGTGCATGCGCACACATGCGCAGTTCGGCTGCCGCACTCTTCCTTCAGTGGCTTCCCCCCCGGTATCTGATCGTGCTGGGGAGGCACTGCACGGCGGCTCAGGGGATCTATGTGATCCCGCCGCCGTGTGTCTCTTTTGGTGCGCCTTTCAAAAGCCACACTTTGCCCGTGCTCCCCCCCCCGGGTGGCAGGGGCCAAAGTAAAACTTTTGCTCACAAGACTCCACAGCTTAGAGGGAACATTGGCTGTGACAGTAGTGGGCAGCTGAACCTGGGTGAGTCAAGGAACTCAAATCATATCAAGTCCCCTGGTGGTTGCTGGTGGGCCTGGCCTTGAGGAATCTCCCTCAAAGACCAAAACAGCTCTGAAAGGGCCTTGTCCCCTCCCCCTGCCTTTTACTGAAAGAAAGTAACCCTGAAATACTAGCCATCCTGTTGTGTTTGCCTATCAACAGCCACTGGAGGCATTCATTTCATAAAGCTACAGTCACCCCTTTTATGATTCTGAGGTTTTTTAACCCTCCTCCATATATTGAGTTCAGATTTTTCTACAAACCTGGGAAATTTCTCAGGTTTGTTGAAAGATCTCTCTTGTCCATTCCAACTCCAGTCTTTGGATTTAAGTATCCTTAGATTTGGCCAGGCTGAGAACTAGAAAATATAAATGGGGACCAGCAAAGAACTTGTGGGGAGAGAGCATCCCATTCCCTCTACCTTTACTTCCTCTCTCTCCCCCACCTCTTTTCTGTCATTCATGCCCTGCTTTCCCCTCCTCCCTCAACGTTTCTTCTGTCACATGCCCCCACTTTCTGTTTCCCTGACCCCCAATTTCCTGTCAATCATTCCCCCGCTGCCCCCTTTGCCATTCCCCATCCTTCACCCTTCCAGCCCAGAGCTCTGTCTTGCTGCTTAGACCAACCATTTGTTCTCCTCTCAACTGCTCTGAGAAAAACAGTGATAGTGGCAGGTGGCTCCAGCCCTTTCCCTTTCCCTCCCCTGCTTGCCTGCAAGCCATTGGAGGAGCATTTGTCTGCATGGGAGTCATGAGGGAAATTTTTTGTTGCACTGGTGGAGGGAGTTGGTTGGGGCAGCAGCAGCTCCCCCTTCTCCTCCACTTGCCTGAGCTTCACATTGTGTGTGTGTGGGGGGGGGAGTGGCAGCTTTGGTGGGTTATTCAACCCACAACTCCTGCTCCTCCCCCTCTTTCCAGTGGTGGGGATGAGCGGTGACTCCTCTTCCCTGCCTGTCTTAAACTGCACTGGGGAGGTCTGGGGTATGGCAGCAACACTAACTTCTGGCAGACTTGCTATTTTCCTCCTTATCTTTCTCTTCACCAGCCTGACTGGTGCTCTCCAAATTGGGCTCTGACATGCTCTCTGCCCCTTTCTGGGGTAGCAGCAGTTTGGCTCAGTGCCACTGGAACTGGAGGAAAACAGTGGAGTTGGCCCTGCCCTGTCACTTAGCTCTACTGGCAGCATGTAATTGGCCCAATCTGCATCTAGCATTTGCGCCACTGGAACAAAACCCACACTGGAACAAAAAAAGATGCAGCTCAAAATCACATTCAAATACCCCTGGTCAACACCATACTGTACTGACTGCAGTCACCCCTGAGTGGCCATAAAACGGCCATAAAACTATGCAGACAACTACCATAAAACTGAGAGATCAAAGGAAGTAAAACCGGCATACAGTGTGGAGGCTACCATAAAAACCTGATCAAAGAAAGTAAAAGTGGTATGCAACGTAGAAGGGAATTTCTGTTCCAGCGTGGGTTTGGTGAAACAGCGGAGTAAATGCTAGATACAAATTGGGCCATTGTCTCTCTTCCCCTACATCCCTCTTCTTCACACACCTGCCTGGGTTCAGAGAACATTTGTCTGCACTTGCACAGTCAATGTTCTCTATTGTTGTTTTTGGTAACCTCCCTTTTTTAGTTTTAGGATTTTTCTGCCTTTGTGTCCTCCAAGTTTGGAGAAAAATCTCCATTCTATCATTCTATCTGCAGATTGGACCACTCTTGTCTATTAGAAAATAAGATAATGATATGATATAACAGAAAGCCAGCAGTGGCATTCTGAATTGGTGGGAAATGAAAGGAGTCCTAGTAAATAAATTTAGCAAAGAAAAAACCAACACATTCAGGTTCCATATTCTAGTGAACAGAGTGGACATCCTCTCTCTATAATTCCCTTATGTATTAGCTATTTCCAGCTCTCCCATTGGCTGTGCAGTGCGCTTCATCAGTCATTGGCCCATCAACTGCTACTCAAGAGTACTTGCGTGCCATTGTCTGGGTTCTGGGTCCACTCCTCTCCCTCACCCACTGCCAGCCTGGACACTCTTCTCTCACAGAATAAACTGCCAAACGACTGTCTCTCCTGACAAAGACACTTCTGCTTGGCTCCTGTGGGACTAACTTTTCCCTCAGTGGCTGTTGCTAGGCAACCAAGCTTGGTTCTCTCAGTAAAAGGGCAAAGGCAGGAGGTGCTTTCCAGGCCTTTGTGGGGTACTTGTTTGGGCTAGTCCTGACTAGGGTTGCCAGCTCTAGGTTGGGAAATTCCTAGATATTCTGTGCTGGAGTCTATGGAAGCCAGAGTTTGGGGAGGGGAGAGGCCTCAGCTGAATAGAATGCCATAGAGCCCACCCTCCAAAGCACTTCTTTTCTCCAGGGGTGGAGAGATCTGTTGTCCAGAGTTCAATTGTGATACCTGGCAATCTTCAGGCTCTACCTGGAGGTTGGCTACCCTAGGCATAGTAGTTAGCGCTTCAGAGCAGGGTCTGCTAGACCCAGGTTCTTGCTGTGGAAGTTGAGTAGGTAATGTTGGACCAGTCACAGACTTTCAACCTAACCTGCCTCACAGGGTATTTGTGCAGATCAAAAGGGGGAAAGGAGAATGATGTAAGCTGCTTTGGTCTCCACTGCAGAGAAAGACTGTACTTTTCTTCCTGGGGAACCATTGCTGCCAATCTCCAGGTGAGGGCTGGAGATCATTCAGAATTAAAACTGCTCTCCAGATGGCAGAGATCAGCTCCCCTGGGAAAAAATGGCTGCTTTGCAGGGTGGACTGTGTCATTACACAATGCTGAGGTCTCTTCCTTCCTGCTTGGGTCCCCACTGTGGAGAAAGACTGTAGTTTTCCTAGGTAAAGGCTACAGGGAGGGGGGAAGAGATGGAAACCTGAAGTCAGAGGGGCAGATAACGGTACGTTGATGGTTGGCTGGGAAGGAAAGATGGTTGCCACCTCCATGTTGGGAAATTCTTGGAGATTTGAAAGGTGGAACCTGGAGTGAGTGGGTTTTGAGGAGGGGTGAGACTTCAGACAGGTACAAAGCCATTGACTCCACCCTCCAAACCAGCCATTTCCTCCTGGGGAACCATTGTTGCCAGTATCCAGGTGAGGGCTGGAGATCACTCAGAATTACAACTGCTTCAGATGGCAGAGATCAATTCCCGTAGAGAAAACGGTAAGCTCTGTGTCATTATAGCCTGCTGAGATCACCACAGCAAATTGATGCTGAGTGCCTAAGGCCAGGGCACCTACCCAGAGCCTCTTTCTAGAGCTCGTTGTATTTATTTCCACAATAGGCCTTATTCCTAGTAAGAACATAAAACATGTGCTGCTGGATCAGACAACTAGTTCATCTAGTGCAGTATCCTGTTTTGCACAGCGGTCAATGAGATGCTCCACAGAGCCAACTAACAGAGCTTAGAGACTAGGGCCTTCCCCTCATGTTATCTCTTAGCACTGATGTTTAGAGATTCCCATTAGTGACCATGGCTAGTAGCCAATGATGGATCAATCCTCCATGAATCAGTCTAATCCTTATTTTAAAGCCATCTATGTTAGTTACCATTACACTGTCCATGGCCAGTGAATTCCACAATTTAATTACCATTGAGTGAACAAGTACTTCCTTTTTTCTGCCTTAAATTTATTGCCTATCCTTTTTCTTTTCCATGCGGCGCGAAAAGACAAATGCCGGGGAAAAGCGATGAGGGGAAAGGGGGGGGGTGGCCCGAAGGCCTGAGGAGATTTCTCTCAGGAAATAAAAGTCCTTGTTTTTTTTTTTTTAACAAAAACCTAAAGGAAAAAAATCACACGGAGGATGATCCGAAGAAACGAAAGAATGAGGTAAAGGCCCAAAGGCAGTAACAGCTATCCGGTCAGGAGGAAAGGCTAAAAGGTCCTTTCAACACGGCGGTAGAAAGAGAACTGGTGGGATGTCCGCACCCGTCCCTCTGGGCATGCGCGCTGGGGTTCCTGCGCATGCCCAGTGGGACCCGCGCAAAAATCCGTTGAAACATAGCTTGCTACAGCACCGGTCGGGTCAGCGCAGGTGCACTAAACCCATTGGTGTGAAGCACAGAGACCACGAAGAAGATCAGAACTGTTCCATCAGGCCTTTGGTTGAGGCACTGGATGTCAATTAACATTGGCCTATCGTGCTCTGACCACCCTATGACCTATACCATCAGATCTATTGCTCTCCCTGGCATGGGTTTGGTACTATGGGAATGTGGGTGTGGTTATTCGTCGACCTGCTATTATGTTTTAATTAATGTATCTGAATTCTTACTGAAGTGAATGTTTTAACAGTTAATGTTTTTATGGGTTATTTTGATCTGATATGATATAAGCCACTCTGAGCCCACTTGCAGGGTAGCGCAGGATAGAAGTCTCAATAAATTAAAATTCTCGATAAATAAATAAATAAATAAATAGTATCTGATGCTAACTGTGAGTCTTATTTCCAGAACCATCATTCCCATAATTAGAGTTGTGTCACCAAATCAAGATCCTGAGGTCTGGATCTTTGTTGCACCTTACTAACTATTGATGTCATTTTCCTTGCAGCTTTGTGACAGCAGATGCTCAGCAGTTAAATGTTATCTGAATGTTATATTAAAATGCCTCACTTTGGAGGTCAGGAGGAGTTACCAAGTCAATAAACCATATTCTGATGTGTATTCTCTCAGCCATTTGATATTTTGGCTGTGGTGTTGTTCCTTTCTATTGAAAATACAAAGGGTGGATGGCAATTTTCTGTTCTCCAAAGAATTATTCTCAGGTATACAATTGGAAAGAGGCAGATGGTATTGAAGCTGCACTGGCCCTCATCCTACTGACTGCGTTTTCTTTGTGCCTGGAAATAACAGATTTTGTTTTGTGGTCTGAATGTAATCAGTTGTCATATGTGAGTGTCAGTGCAAGCTGCTTTTATCCAGTCTTCAGGATTTGGACCTTTGAATAAACAGAGTGCTAGTGCCCAAATAGTAGGCGTTTTTCTTCTATTAAAAATGTCTATGCCATGACAAGAGATGAGCAACTTTCCCAATGGGAAAACGCTTCCCATTCCATGAACAAAGGGGTGCTTATCAGACTTGATTCACACCGACAGGAATATCATTCATTGTCTTAATACTCAATGAGTAAAAGGCTGTCTCACACGGCAAATCTGTTGTGTCATTTCAGACTTAGGGAGATTCTGAACAGGTCAACTCAGGAGTAAGCCCATTTTATTCAGTGGGGAAAGTGTTTCAGGGGAAAGTTCCAATGGGGAAAGTGTCCCAGGAAAGTGTTCTTAGGATTGCAATGTTAGCCATTACATTGTACCAGCTTAGGGTTGCCAGGTCCCCTCAAAGTCCCCAGCAGTGGACTTTGGGGGGTGTTACTGGAGGGGGTGGGGAGTCCCCAATGTGATGACATCACACAGAAGTGACATCATCACGTTGGGGAGCAGTGGCCCCCACCTCTCCCCAGCAGCATTTAAAGGGTCTCTTTAAACATTGCTGGGGAGAGGTGGGGGGGAGGTCATGCGCACCTGCATTTCAAACACCAAATTCGGGGCTTATAGTGCAGCTGCTGGGGAGAGGGGGGGGGGAGGCCACACGCCTGCATTTAAGCTCCAGCCCCTGCTTCTCTCCAGCAGTGTTTAAAGGATGTCTTTTAAATTCTGTTGGGAAGAGGTGGGGCCCGCCGGGTGGTCGCTGTGAGGGACCAACCCCCCCGCCAATCAAGAAACTCCCATAGAACCGGGGCGGGGGGGTCTGGCAACCCTATAACCAGCTCCTGTTTAATTTAAGCACTTATTATAAATTTAAACTGCAGAGGAAGAATTTGTTCCCCACCATATCCTACCAGGAGATTACTCATGTATTACTCTGTAATACCCATGCATTATTCTGCATGCAGTGGTCCAATACTATGAACCCCCTCCTAATCAGCAGGCATTGCCTGTCAGGGATTAAGAGTAGTGCTACTTGTTTGCAATGCTATACACAGGGACTAAATCAGCCCCCTAATATTATAAGGGTTTCATGTGTGTTTTTAAAAATGTATATGAGCCGGTTTGTTTCTTCAGAAATCTAGCACATTTGTTGTATTGGTGATCTGTAGTGTCCAAGTCATTGTTTCATCATTGAACCTTCCTAACCATTTTTATGTCACTTGCTGTAATGATTCCCAAGTCTGTGGGTCTTATGTGTAACAGCACTGATAGTCAAAGCCTTAAGAACATAAGAACATAAGAGATGCCAATGTTGGATCAGGCCAAAGGCCCATCCAGTCCAACACTCTGTATCACACAGTGGCCAGAAATACCAGTGCCATCAGGAGGTCCTGCCTTCTCCTTCACTAGTAAACTCCTGGAGCCTCTGGAATGCTGATAATGGAGTTTGCAAACACTCATGGAAATAGGCCATAGACCAAAATCATGTAGGCCAAAATGAGAGCGGGTTAAACTTCTCTGGTTCTAATTGAATTATATTTGATCTGGATAATCGCAATCACACTTACCTCCCTTATCCTGCTTTCTCAGTTTGTGCATGTGCATAGGCGCCCCTCCCTAGAAGGGGAGGAAACTATCATGATGCATGCGCAGAACCACCAGGACGAATCAATCCAACGCCTCCAGCAAAAGACTTCCCTTTAAATGTTTGACCCAAAAATGGCCTCCATGAGATCCCAAACTCATCTAAATGCTAGAACAAGTGACCGTTTAAATGTCGGTTTTCTAAATGCGGTGGTGGAGCTCTGCCTATGCACACACCGCCAACGCATTTAAAAATGGCGGGCGAAAAGTGGAAGCCTCGGGCAGCTTTCGAGCAGTGAGGAGGTTTAAACTGGAAGTGGCTTGACACCAATGGAGCGATCACACGGGCGGAAAATGAAGCTTTAAATGGGAAAGCTGAGAAAACACCACTTTGGGACCTGATAACAAAATACTCCGGGTTAAAGCAGTTTTGAGCCGGAAACCAATGGCTGGGGATGGGAGGCAGATGTTGACTGTGTGATTGTGCATATAAAATCCATTTCTGAAGCATGACGACACCAGATCAAATGGCGCGTCTGAACACACCCGAGTAGTTTTCAGGATGAAAGGGTTTTTGTGCTAATTGTTGCTGAAAAGCAGTGGCTGAAAGAAAGACATGGGATATTATAAAATTATTATATTTATTTATTTGAGCCAATTACCACCAAAAGGCAATCATTCACTAACATAATGGAAATTTATAAGGTGCTTATCATACCAACTTTAGCAGTGTTTTTTTCTTGCATGTAGTTATGGCATGTCTTTCACTAAGATATTTTGAAAGCATTGTGTCTTGAAGAACCTTGCTGATACTTTACATATTTTCATTTACATACTTTTGCTTGATGCATTATGTAGCTCCTCTCTGACAGCTCTCTCCTGTTTTTATCCTTTTTGAGATTCTTGTCAATGAAAATACCTTTTAAAAATAGAAATTAGATAGTTTCAACTTCTTTGTTTGAAACACTGCTTCTGAGCCTTTTCACTAAGCTTCCTGGTTCTCTTCACTTTTCAATTATTATTACTCCATTTAACTTTAAAATCCCTAAAACCTCTGCCAAAATGATGCATTAACCTTGAGAGATATCTTTTTTCATCCTGTGGGAAGTTGATAAAAGGTGAATGCCATTTATATATAATGGAATTTCTTTTGGTACTGTGAGATGTTTGTAAAAGAAAGAGACAATTGCAGAAAAATATTTAAAAACCAACAGAAACGTTTTTTTAAAGTTGCTACAGACATATTTTAGGGATGTTATCAATTTTTTTACTGCAAGTATGTATCTATTTTGGGAAATAATATTCATCTGTAGGGATCATATCCTGTAGAAAATATTTCTTCATTGACTTAAATCTGACAAAACTAAAATGAATGTTAAGATTTCTTTTTTGCAGATTTGTGTTTAATCACATGCTGCTGACCTGAGCTAAAGAAGCATCCCTGGTTTGCCACAAACATGTGCATTGCCCCTCCATTTTTACAAGTCTAATTTCTGTCACAAACTGTCAGCCAACAGGGTCCTGTCTCCAGGTCTTCTAAAATGCATATCTTTACAGGTCTTAAAATTCAGCAGCCATTATCTGGGTGTGGGTGTGGGAATGAACTGTCTCAACCACTGATAGAGTCCCAAATGGCTCTATAAATCCCAACTTTTAAAATGATCCTTAAAAATAAAAAACTCAGTTTTGACATATTAAAAAAGTATATAATTGATGGCATTTACTAAAATTGTACTTGTACAAAGCATTACTCCTTTCTACATCTGTCATGAATACAGCTAGTACAAGCTGTAGTCCTTCAGAATAATTTTACTAGTAGATCTTCTATGACGAAATTTCTTTTTCATGCTTTGAAAGCCCCACAGGTATAGCAATCTCTGTTCAAATACTGTCATGGCATAGGAGTAGATGTAGTACATAGTTGCAGTAAATAAACATTAGCTTTTTAATTAACAGAATATTTTTTATGTCTTTAGCATTCATCATGGAAAAATATTAAGTGCTTCCCACAGAAAGTTACATTGATATTCTGTTTTTCTCAGTAAGAAAATAGTACAAATGACATTCTCCGGCACAAGCACCATTGAAATGGATGGATGTGGTGGGTTTTGCACCATTGTGTAGTAACCATTTATTTCAATGTGCAGGGAAATTTCCCAGCCTTTTATTTCCAGTATTTTTCAAATATATTGGAAAATTGGTCCGCGGGAGGGGAGAGTAGCTGTTTTGAAATAATATATAATGACAGCCCAGGGCCCACCAATAGTTTTGGCTATTATAAATTTTATCTCAGAGTATTTCTATGTCTAGAGAAGCTGTGATATTGCAAAGTAACCAGAAATTGTTGTTCTCTTCAGACTCATAACTATACACACTTTTACAGGTGTGTGGGCACAACAATTATCTGTTTTGTGACAGGTAAGTAGCGATTGAGACACTTAGGCCCCGGTCACATGTGAGGTTTTGGCCCACAAGAGGGACGGATCGGGGGCGCAGCAAATGGGCATGATCACACCGCAACATCTGGGAAGCGGCGCGCACCCGTCCCCGATCCATCCCTTCAGGCCGAAAACACGCAGTAAAAAAAAACCCAGGAAGGAGTAGGACAAACCTGAAATGCCGCAGCAAGCGCGGCCGTGGGATCGCCGGTGCACCCGTCTTCAGGAGCATTCGAGGCTCCTGGCCGAACTGCGCATGCGCACATATGTGCAGCCGGCTGCCTCGCTCTCCCTTCTGTGGCTTCCCCCCGGCATCTGATCGTGCCGGGGAGCAACTGCACAGTGGCTCAGGGGATCTGTCTGATCCTGCCGCCGCGTGTCTCTTTTGGTGCGGCTCTAAAAAGCTGCACTTTGGCCGCGTCAATTTCCCTTGTGTGACCGGGGCCTTAGATGCTTTTCACATATACCTCTGCCAAGCAAAAACTAACTGGAAACTAACAGCTAATGGTCTCCTTTCTTGGGTTTTTAGTTATAGTGTGGGTCTAATTTACTTTTCTTTAATCCCGGGGTACTTTCCCCTCCCTTTTTTCTTTTTCTTTTAATTTGTAGGGTGTAACAAAAAAAACTAATAAAGCTACCCTGTTTTAAGGGGATTAAAAAACCCAAAACATATACCTCTGCCAAGCCAGGTTTCTCCCATCCTATACGTGGGCCTTTGATTTAACTACAAAAGGGTATAGAAGCTGAGGCTGAATGGATATTTTTTATTTGCAATGCACTCTTATAACTAACATTTCATTTCCAATAATATAATCATCCCACTTATTTAGTCTAATGAAAAAGCAGGACGGTGAAATAGGGCCCTCCTGACATGGGAGGGTTTTTTCCATATCGGGGGACTCCTCAGGAATGTCTGAAAGTATTACTGTGAAAATTAAAATATCTTCCCACATACAGAGATGCCAAATGACTTGAACATAGTCTAGAAGAAGCTGAAGGTAGCTGAGCTTCATTTGAAGGGGGAAAGTAAAACAAAGGAGAAATGATAAACTTATCTGTTGAAGGCTCTAAGAGCTTCTAAATTCTACAGGTGGATTTGGGTCAGAAACAATGTCCCAGACATTTATCTTCCTGTAATATCCTGTGGTTCCAAATTTACATAATACAAAAACCAAATGGCAGGATAATATTTTTACACTGGCTAATCTTTCCTGGCCAGGATTTTGAATTCTTTTAATTAGTATTGAACAATCATGTACAATATGTTATGAAACAAAAAAAAAAATTAAACAATATATTTAATGTTGTTTTGATATGTGGACCAAACTTGAGGGACTGAAAAATTAAAATGGCATAGCATCCATCTACTATTAGTCTACCATTATGAAAGAACTATGGCCCTGGCAGGGAATGTTAACAAAAACATAGACAACCCTTTCTTTGAATCATGACAGTCTAGCTTCAGCTGTTCATCAGACTAGCATTGGCCTGCTATTTATTCTTCCAAAATGAATGAAATGAAGCAGCATTTTTTTTATTTCAAATGAATTAATTTGGATTTGTTTACTTGTATGCATAATGCACTTTTCATGGTAGTGAACACTAGCTGAACTTTTTATGTATTCTGAACAAAGAGGGTATGCAATGACAAAACAATGCAAATTGGATCAGGGCTATGGGCTTTCCTAGTTTGTCTGAGAGAAATTCAGACAACCATGAATTTGGTTACAAACAAGGATGTGTGGGAGAACTGGCAATGAAACCAGACTGTCTGCTTTAGAAATCTTTCAGCCAACTCAACTTAAACAGTTGAATTGATTTTAACCGGTGTAACAGGCCAGATTAACCCCCGGCCAGAGTAACCCCGGGTTAATCTGGCCGGCTGTAACAGGCCAGATTCACCCCCCGGCCAGAGTAACCCTGGGGTTACTCTGGCCTAGGCTAGAATAACCCCCCCATTCACCCCCCAGTCAGAGAAACCCCGGGGTTACTCTGGCCTAGGCTAGAATAACACCCCCAGGCCAGATTAACCCCCCAGGCCTGCTTTCTGGGGCTGCTGTCTTTTCCTACTAAGAGAGATACTTCCCCAATAACCAGAGAGAACCACCTTCTGTTGCCAGAGGCGCTGCCTTTTACTCTTGGGAAGCCCCAATACCGAGGGCACCCCACTTATAACCTGACCCAGACACCCACAGGACTCAGGCCAAGGAAGGCACCCAAGTCCCATGATGATTATCCTACTGACTCTGCAAATGACAGCCTGAAGCAGAAGACACTCAAAAGACCACGTGAGGGACCAGACAATGATGACATCAACATCTCACAGAGATGCCAGCAGATGAAGACTTTCAACCCACTACCAAGTTCTGTAAGAAAGTATCTTAGCACCACTCTTGGCCTTTCATTTGTAAAGGTTGTGTACTGTGGACGCACAAGGGAGCTTGGGCATCCACGGCGTACGTATAAAACCAAAGGTGATGGGAACTGCTACTTCCAGGCCATCAGCTGCATCCTGACAGGATCAGAGGACAACCACTCCCTTCTTAGAAATAAAGTCATCCACCACATGAACACTGACTTGACAGAGAAACTATAGGACTACTTGAACCAGATTGTGAGTGAATATGTGAGCACTTCTGGCATCTCTCATGATGGAGTCTGGGCAACTGATGCAGAGATCATGGCCACAGAGAATCTGCTGAGTTGCGACATCC
>NW_015160352.1:61631-92921 GCF_001447785.1 Gekko japonicus
CTTTCTTTCTTTCTTTCTTATCTAAAGTTGTGGGCAACCTTTTTTTTTTAAAAAAAGGGGGAATGGAGAGTTGGAAGGGGTCGACTTCAGTGAACGTACCTCAATCAGATCGAGGACGTTTTCAGCAAAGGCCGCCTTAGGAGTACCATAATTAAGTTAATAACAAAGTACCTACCTATATAGTTTAAGTTTAAAAAATTTGGCTCTCCAAAGAAATGTCAGTCATAGTACTGTTGATATTTGGGTCTGTTGACTAATGAGATTGGATTCATACCCTGTTCTTCACTACCAAGAGGAATCTTAGATTGCCTGACAAGTTTCTCATGGACCTGAAACCCTCAGAAGCTGACACTGTGCTGGTTACACTGACATCTAAGTTACCACTCAACTAAGCCCGGGGTTACAGGTTGTTGTGTTGTGCAGTTAAAAAGAAGAAGTTAAAAAGAAGAAGAGATTGGATTCAGCTGACATTTAACTTACCACTCTGGCCAGGCGGGGGTTAGTATGGGCTAGCCCAGAGTAACCCCCCGGCCAGAGTAACCCCGGGGCTACTCTGGCCTGGCCTGGCAGGGGTTACTCTGGCCGGGGTGTGTGTGTGAATCTGGCCTGTTACAGCCGCCAGATTAACCCGGGGTTACTCTAGGCTAGGCCAGAATAACCCCTCAATAACCCCTCCAGGGTTATTCTAGGCTAGGCCAGAGTAACCCCGGGGTTACTCTGGCTGGGGGGTTAATCCGGCCTGTTACACCGGAACCAAGAGGGCCACATTAGGGAAGTATGCCATCACCAGGGTCCATCTCATGAAAGTCATAATAATTTCTATATTTTGAGACGCTGGAAGTACTTGCAGTTCAAACAGACCAGATGAAGATTATCACCTCATTCCATAGATATATTCAAATAGCAGGCTCAGGGGCATCAATTTGCCTTGGGTCTCTGGCTGTGGAAGCAGAGGAAGCTTAACCATTCAGTCTCCACTCAGAACCTGGTTTCTTGATAGGAAAGGAGAAAAGGTACCATTTAGAGTTTCCATTCATCTCTCTTAAACCCTGCTCAGGGTTGCAACCAGGGCTAGATTTATACTTGCTGAGGCCCTAAACTATACAAAACCCAGAGGCCCCCTACTGTTTTAAATTACATCAGCTGGTCTCAGAAAAATTTAAAATATATACGCCATTTTAATATTTGAAATCATTTTTTATATTGTGTTTTTATTCGAGACCCCAGCAGATTGCGAGGTCCTAAAATGTAGCTTATTTACCTTATGCATAAATCCGGCACTGGTTGCAACCAATAAGAACATGAAGCCCTGCAGTGACTACTGGGTCAACAAATTGGTGGTGTGACCATGCGCTGCGACACCTGAACAATACTAAATAGTTAAAGTACTGAGACAATCATGGAGATGACTGTGTGAATATTATGAGATATACTACCATGTGGCTAGATTACAGTTTACCATCTCCTGGACTATCATGCTGTATTTCAAAGAAACTTCTTGGGGTGGTGGCAAACTGTGTGATCTTACCACTTCTGTTTGGCATGTCAAAGCATTCATATACACTATTACCACTCCCAGACTATCATTCCATGGTGATTTTTCTACCTTAGCTGGATTTAAAATCTTTTTAGTGTCCCTATTGAGAAAAAGAAGAGGAAGAGACCAAGCATCTAGTCTGATTTCAGCTATCTCCAGGCAGCTTAGCAGCCCTTGAGTGTTTAAATGAACAAAAGAAAACCTAGAGATCTATTGTGATGCTTCTTGAGGGCCATATGCTGAACTCTAATTATCATGAATTCTGAAGGGTCTGATGCTTAGCTAATATAATCAATGCACAGAGAGTACATTATATTGAACACACTGGCATACCATGAAATAACATATTCTCAGTCTGTGGAAGAAAAACATTTGTTGTATTCCTCTAGATGTTTGAACTCTAAAAGAAATAAGAAATAAAAGAAATAAAAAAAATATTTCTCTTTATTCAACAAGTTGCATTCTTGAATAATTACAAAGATGTAGTCAGATCACAGCATATAGCTAAGCTTAAACAGTACAAAGAAAATTAAATTCAAACTGCTTTCAACAGAACTAAAGGTTAGAGAACAATATTCATGCTGCATAGAGTCATAAATCAAATCAGTACACAACATAAAATGTTAAACAGAGTCCTTTTCATGAGGATCTCAGCATTTGAATTCACAAATTAATGGCCATGAAGATGAAATGAGCATTAAAGGAAATAGAAGAACCTGCACTACTAACAATCAGACAAGCAAATTTATCACACAGTGTGCATTAGAAACCTGCCTGTTTTCCAGGTTTGCAAAATGGAATAGCCTTATACATGATAATAAATAATTTACTTTCTTGTCTGTTGAAGAAAGGGCACAACAAGTAGTTACTAGGAGACAAACTTCACATTATATAGGAGACATCTAGAGGAGACAGACCAATGAAAAGTGGAAAGTAACTGCACTTCACTTGCTCAGTGAAAACAGGGACATACCATTTACTGCTATAATCAGGTTTAGGAAAAGGCAATATAGAAACTACCATTGTTCTGTTACCCTACAACTGAAAACTGTTCTTGCTTCCTCAGTTCCATGAGTGTTTCAGGATGGGTCCAGGTGACCATTCACTGGTAGTTATGGGGTAAAATTCAGAACTGGAAAGGTGTTGGAGACATACATTTACAAAATAAAGTACACTAGGTCACAATTGTCCATTCCTAACAATGGCTCAGCAAGGTCTTAGACAAGCAAAGGTTTGTCTGATGTCCTTTAACTGGAATTCTGGAGATTGACCCTGAGATCTTCTGCATGCAAAACATGCACTCTTGCACTGAGCAATGCTCCTGTTCTTGAAATGCAAACTCTCTCAATTCAGAAATGCGTTCGCCAAAATGCACCAGGCCCAAACCTTCCCAAACGTCAAAAAGTCAGTTCTCCAATATTTTTTTTTGCTTTAGATTGTACACCTTTAAGAAATGACAAGTCAAAGAATCACATGTGTTTATTATTAGTGTGCCACTGTAGCAGTTCCTGGAGATCTCTCTAATCTGTTGTTTAGAAAGTTTTTCTCTCTCTTACGTAGCAGTTCCTGGAGATCTCTCTGTTGTTTAGAAAGTTTTTCTCTCTCTTCTTTCTTTTCTCTCTTCTTTCCCTGCAGGTCATGTTGTTCTTTAGATCTGCGCCAGGCACAAGTGCCTGGTGGATTTAAAGGGAATGATCAGACACTGACATCTGGGAAACTTACCAGTTACGGTTTTTCAGTTGGTCTCTTGAACTTTGACCCTTTTCTGAATTCATATTCTCTTCTCTTTTTTCATCTTATGATTTAAGGAGATTCATTGGCTGCATTCAGATGGAAAGCTAATCTTGCCATTGGCCTGGCTTTAATTTGATCCAGATCTTTTTCATCTGGTGGTGCATGACCAGTCAGCTCCCCTTACCGCGCACGTACTCTATGGTAGATTGTCTAGATGGTATCCACCTGAAGGAACCGCATGGTCGGGGTTTTTTTAAATTCTGTTTGCACATGCGCATCCATGCCTCAATGTGTACTTGTTTTTCCGTGCATGGCCGTAATTTAATGGTTAAAGCACCACCAGTGGTACCTCCCTCTAGGTACCTTTTTAATTAACACAGTTCATAAAATTTAAGAAACACGAAATTGTCTGGGACGTTTGAGTGGAGCTCTGCGGCTGTCACGCGCATACCCGCTTATGCACACATCGCTAAGACTTTTTTAAAATGGCGCCCGCTCTGGGTGGCCTGGAGTCAGACCATCCTGATTGGAGGATTGCACGCTGGAATGATTAGACGGGGGAAAGTCTGCCATTGGCCCATCAGCAAGCATTAGCCCTGGACTTTAACTAGTATCTTTTAAGTACGGCTCCCTGGCGGGGCTGAACGGGCTGATCACGGAAGCCGCACGTTTCCCAGATGTCAGTGTCTGATCATTCCCTTTAAATCCACCAGGCACTTGTGCCTGCCGCAGATCTAAAGACCTGTCTGACTGCCACCATTGAATATGGTAAATTTGATTGTGTGGATCACAACAAACTCTGGCAAGTCCTTAAAGAGATGGGAGTACCAGAACACCTCACGTGTCTCCTGAGAAGCCTGTATAAGGGTCAAGAAGTGACAGTTAGAACTGGATATGGAATAACTGATTGGTTTAGCATAGGAAAAGGAGCACAACAAGGATGTATATTGTCACCCTGCTTATTTAATTTATATGCAGAGTACATCATGCGAAATGCCAGCCTGGATGAATCACAAACTGGAATTAAGATTGCCGGGAAAAACATCAGAATAGATACTTTCGAATTATGGTGCTGGAGAAAACTCTTGAGAGTCCCTTGGACTGCAAGGAGATCAAATCAGTCAATCCTAAAGGAAATCAACCCTGACTGTTCCCTGGAAGGCCAGATATTGAAGCTGAAGCTCAAATACTTTGGTCCCCAAATGAGAAGGGAGCACTCACTGGAGAAGACCCTGATGCTGGAAAAGATTGAAGGTAAAAGAAGGGGACAGGAAAGGATGAGATGGTTAGACAGTGTTATCGATGCAACGAACATGAACTTGAGTGAACTCCAGAGGATGGCAGAAGACAGGAGGGCCTGGTGTGATGTAGTCTATGGGGTCACGAAGAGTTGGACTCAACTGTGTGACTGAGCAACAACAAAGTATCACCTTAAGGATGCAGAACAAAAAGAAGCAAATTTCTCATGCTCCAAAAGAAACCCAGGTAGACAGAGAATACAAATATATGAAACGATTTATTTGCATATATCCCATGTCAGAGATGGAGAAGAAGAGATCTGTGGTTGTTTTACCTGCGATTTAATAATCATATGTGGGAAACCCTTACCTTGTGAAACTTCCTTACCATAGTGGGCAACTGAGCCACCCTACTGTTAGGTGTTACCTAGCAACAGACACATCCCAGAAACTCTGAGAAATGAAGACTTGTGCAAGTGCATCAACACTAACTATGCTGAGATATTTTTGACTTGGTCCCAGGAAGAGAGGGCACATACTGGCCTTTCATGCATTTATGAATAAAGCCCAGAGTTAAAATTTCCTTTCACACATTGACTTTGGGAAGTACTTTCCTCCTCATGTCTTGACTTGGAAAGTAATTATTTGGATTTGCTGTCCCCTATGTAAATTAGTTAAAACCCTAAATTTGTATCTTCTATCTCATATTTGAATAAAAGCTTTGATTTAGTATTGCAGTTCCCACATGTAAGTGGGGAGACCATCAGTGACTTGGTGTTGTCAGGAAGAGCAAAAATATGAGAAAACTTGTAAAGGGCTAGTAACTGCTGTTGGGATTTCTCTCTTGAAGTTATATGCACAAACTTTAGGCCTTTAAACATACATTCCAGCACTTTGGACTAGAGTGGAAACTGACTATCACCATAGGTGTCCCTTCTAGCAGTCTAACTGTCACATTGTGGACCAGCTGTGTTTTCCAAGCACTTTTTGAGGGCAGCACCATGTAGACCACATTATGATAGTTTAGTCTGGTTGTCACTAACTATGCCTAGATCCATCCTATCTAAGGAAGAGATGTTGCTGACACATGGCTACTGGTACTAACTTAGCATTCAGAAACAGCAATGGGTCCAGGTGCAACCCCCAAGAGATACAGATGTGGGTTCCAAGGAGGGTTCAACCCCATCTAACAAAGGTATAGCAGCCATCTTCAAACCAGTCATATTTCCAGCCAAAATTACATCTGGATTAAATTTCAGCTTGTTTGCTCCGGTTTGGTACATCACTACTTTTAGCCACCAGTTGAGCTTCTACCAGGCTTACCAAGTACTTACCGTGATTCGGCGGGGGACACATACTTCTTCCCAGGACCATTCCTGCGCAGACAACAGACACGCTGCACCATGCCGTCGCAAGGAAGTGATGCCGGGCGACGCTCTGGCAATGGGGCTGGAAACTCGGTGGTACCATCGAGTTTTCAGCCCCATTGTCAGAGCGTCGCCCAGCATCACTTCCTGGCGATGGCATGGTGCATTACAGGGAGGAATGTTCCAGCCGGAGATCATGTGTCCCCCGCTGAATCACGGCAAGTACTTGGTAACCCTAGCTTCTACTGCCTCTCCAGGATTAGTTGGAAATGTGGTTTTATGTGTTGACGTTTTGAAATATTTTTAATAATTTCATTTTCTAAGTTGCTTGGAAATTTCCTTGAGGAAAATTGTGTGTGTGTGTGGGGGGGGATATGTAAGCAACCAAACAAATGTGGATTCCCATTTCAGGTTTTTGACTGCAATTGGGTCCACTGCCCTTTAAGTCTGTGTCATATCACAACCACCAGAATTACAGCCTTTGTGAAATTACCAATTGTATGGTTCCAGCTGGCTCGTGTACATAATTCCTTGCACTCTCATAGGTGATTGTGTGGGGGGCTGCTGACCATATAAGCTGGCCTATGTCATTTTAGACTGATAGTGTAGCTTCACTTTCAGTTAAAGAGCCCAGTCCTAAAATTACTATGCTTGTGTAACCAGTCCATTCTTATGAGGTCAATGGTGCTATTTCAAGAACTTGTCTGAATTTGCAAACTGCCTTGGGAGCTACAGAATGAAACTTCTGCTTCTAAAAAGAACAAATTCATTAACTCCTCAGACTAACTTCTGACTTCATTACATAACAAATCATGCATGCATTACCTTTTTTCTTTAAAGCAAATACTATATATTGAATTTTGGGTTGACTAACTTGATGACAAAATGTCAACTTGAGATGAATATTTACATATCTGGCCATTGTTTCCAACTGACAGCATTGCTAATTCAGACAGATTTAGGCCACTTATATCACTAGGGAGGGTTCCCCCCCCCTCAGATGATGCAGGTTTAGAATGGGAGAAAAGAAATATGGTGTAACCGAACACATTTGAGAGCTGAATTCTCTTTGCCCAGTGCTGATCTGGTCAGATAAAAGAATGAATAAAAATAAAGACTGTAGTTTTGTCCTGTAAGGTTCAAAGTAATGAGTAATAAAATTAACACAATTCATCATTGCCACAGGGAGAAAAACCTCAGAAACTGAAATCATCATCATTACAGGAGAAAGAACTGAAACTATAAAAACTACTGAGACATTTACTTTAGTTATGGGATATGGGTTGCAATCGATCTCGATTTGGATGCCTTAGGGTCAGTGAATCAACGGTGAACACACCAATCTGCTAAGCTATTTATCCCTTTAAATTCTGAATTGATATTATAAGGGCAGCAAACCTCTCCCCACACACATTCTACAACTAAGTGTGTACTACTGAAGTATTTTGGCCTTCTAAATCATCATCAATGGAAGAAACATTACTGGAATACAGGGTTGGTTTTTGTTTTCCTGCATATATTTTAAAAAAACTCACTGATCATGACTATTATATCATGTTATTATCCTACCCTCCTCCCAAGGAACTCAAGGCAGCATCTGTGACTCTCCTCTCCTCCATTTTATCCTTACAAAAGCCCTGTGATGTAAACAAGACTAATTTGGTGCTGCTCCTTCACTAGCCCAATCTCCTGCCCAGTCCCCTGCATTGCTTCACTGCCCTCTACCTGCTGTGGGAGATGAATTGCACTGAGCCCCTTTCTGCCAACCTTTTCACTACCACCTGCCATCTTCACATATCTCCTCAACCCCGCACCACCTGAGCATAGATTTTCAAACTCTGGCTCTGGCCCAGTTGGCAGAGGAGGAGGAAATGAGCACCCACTTGTTTGGGGTTCATAGTGTGGGTGAAGCTGCATCTTTTGTATGATGCCAGTTTCTCAAAAATATCTGTTTGGGGAATGTTGGAATAGATGGGTGAAAACCTCACCCCCCAATCCAGAGGTAGTAATCCTGTCCCTTGTGGGAGATAGCCAAAACTCTCCCAGTCACATCATCTGTCATGTAGCCCTCATCTCCCTAACCCCATCAATAGAAAAGAACAGGAGTCCAGTAGCACCTTAAAGACTAACAACATTTGTGGCAGGATATGAGTGAGCAGTGACTCTTGAAAGTTCATACCCTGCCACAAATTTTATTAGTCTTTAAGGTGCTAGTGGATTCTTGCTCTTTTCTACTGCTACAGACAAACATGACTACTGAAAAGTACTGGGTTCGCCGCATGGAGAACTCGGACTATGACATGCATTATTGTACTTCACAACAAGACACACAAAATGGCCCTGCAAGGCCAACTATATACACTCCACCTGGCATACCTCTGTCCCCATTGGAGGGTTTGAATCTCCCGCTAAGGGTGCTATGGGTGGACTCCCGGTAGACTAGGATCCTAGGTCCCCTTTGTGTTTGGGGACCAAGCTCCTGCTTTAACCGCAGACCCCTGGTGGTGGTCCACGTACATAACAGCTACCCATCTTGATCTACCCCCATCAGGGTGTTTTATGACTAGCATTAATCTCCTCCACTTGGCATTTAAACCAACTGGGGACTCTCCAGTGGGACCCAATTCCTGTCACCTGACTCTCCTTTGTGCCTTTTATTATACCTTCTCATGTGAAAATAAGCAATTGCCAGGGTTTCAGGATCCAGAATCACAACAGGGAGCAGGGCCCTTTTCAGGGCTGTTTTGGCCTTTGAGAAAGGACTCATTGGCCCTAGCCTAGATAGCCCAGGCAAGCCCGATTTTGTCAGATCTAGGAAACTAAGCAGGGCGATCCTGGCAAGTATTTGGATGGGAGACCTCCAAAGAAAACCAGGGCCGGGAAGCAGAGGCAGGCTATCAAGCTACTTCTCTGAATGTCCTCCATGCCCCAGTAGGAGTCCTCCCCCCTACTCTTTTCCTGGCCAACCAGCCACATTCCTGAGCTCCTGCCCATCTCCCCTCATTGCCTGAGCCCCATGCTCCACTCTCGCAAGAAGGAGGAAGCAGCACAGAATAAGCTGCTCTCGGGCCCAGCCGGATTGCAGGAAAGTTTTGGATTCATTATTGCCTGGCGCTGGTTTCCCCAGGGGAGGCTCAGTAATTTTAGGGAGGCCAGCCCCCAAGCCCCCCCATAGTCTATACCTCATCTGGGGCTTGGCCAGCCTCTACCCATCGGCCTTGCCTCACCTCCAATGGGGTTGGGTATTGCCCTCCACCTTGCGTTGCCTCATGCCAGGCCCAGCTGGGCCAGATGCTGCCATTTGCCTTGCCTCACATGGGGCTCAGCCCAGCCAGGCACCATCACCTGCATTGACACCTGTGAGGCTTGGTTGGGCCAGTTGCTGCCATCTGTCTCACCTTGTGCAGGGCTTGGCCAGGTGCCTCCATTTGTCTTGCCTCACACAGGGCTGGGCTGGGCACCACTGTGTTCATTTCTTTGCACAGGGCTTGGCTACGCACCACCATCTGCATCTCCTCAACTGGGCTTGGCTGGGCCCTGTCTGCCTTGCCACGCTTTTCATGGGGCTTGGCTGGGTTGAGTACTGCTGTCTGCCTTGCCTCATGCAAGGCTTGGTCTGGGTGCCACCATCTGCATCATCTTGCACAGGGCTTGGCCCAGCACCAGTGTCTGCTTGTCCTCAAGCAGGCTGAGCCAGGCATCACCCCCTCTGCCACCTTGCCTCTTGTGTGGGGCCTGGCAGGTTGAGCTCTGTCTCCCCTGAATTGCTTCAGAGTGGCTGGGTGCTGCTTCTCTCACCTTGTGCAGGTCTTGAGTGGGTCAAGATCAGCCGTTCTGTCAGAGGATTGGCTGGCCCAGGTGCAGGTGGGAGGATATCAGCCCACCAGGAAGCATCCAGGTGCTCACTCTCCTCCTGACTGTAGATTAGGCTAAGAATGTGTAACTGGCCCAAGGTCACCCAGTAAACTGTCACCACAGGATGAGAATTCAAGGTCCTAGTCTGAAACGCTAACCACTACATCAGACTGGCTTTCATGTGTGGGCTGCTGTAGAACAGTGGCAAGCAGCCAGGCCTCGGTAAGTCATACAAGTTGGGTGGGAGCAAGTCATCTGGTGGTTGGTGCCAAGCCTGGACCAATGTATTCTCCCTCAAAGGCTAAAATATCCCTCCCCCTCTCCCTGCCTTTTACTGACAGAAACCAAGCCTGTTGTGGTTGCCTGGTATTGACCACTGAGGAAATCTGTTTTTAAAGCTACAGGCTCTCCTTTTTCATGTTGTAGGTTTTTAACCACCCCATGTAATTTTTAAAAAAGAGTATTTGGCCTACTTCACTATTAGAATGTACATGGAAACCCGCATATACTTGCAGGAGTCCTCTCATTTCCCCCTCCCCCACTATTTCCTCTTTCCTTTTCCTGAAAGGCCCTATAACCCTTTTCCTGCTTCCATCTCTCCCTCCCACCCAACAGCAAACCTCCATTTATCTGCTACTGTGTCTTCAGTTTTCCCTCTGCTTCCCAGCAGTCTCTATCGAGGAAAACTAGTAGTGTGGTTCTGGCCACTGGGCCAGGCCCACTTGAATCATAGAGAACCTTCAAGGACTTGTGGGGGGCACCTCACTTTACCCTGTATCCCCCCACACATTATCTTTCCCTCCTCCTGGCAGCACCCATATCCTCTTCCCTTTCCCTGTCTCATTATCTCCTTCTCAGCCATTCACCAACCTACCTTCAGCTACATTTATTATTTATTTTCTTCATTTATACCCGACCTTTCTCCACAGTGGGGACAAACCACCTTATGCCATTCTCTTCTCCTTTTTATCCTCTCAACAACCTTATGAGGTAGGTTAGGCTGAAAGTATGTGACTGGTCCAAAATCACCCAGTGAGCTTCCACAGAAAGATGAGGATTCAGACCTGAGTCTCCCAGACCCTCGTTTAAAATGCTAACCTTTACACCAAACTAACTTTCATAGGGTGGCTGCTGTTGAACAGTGGCAACCAGCCAGGCCTAGTTGAGTCATGGAAGTCAGGTGGTATCAAGTCAACCAGTTGCTGCTGCCAGGCCTGACCCAATGAGTCCTTTCTGGGGGGGGCGTGTTTTGTGTGTGTGTGCCTTTTCCTGGGTTTAGCCCAGCCCAGAGGCATCACTAGGGGGGTTCCCATGGGTTCCCAGTCCCCCTTAATTTCTGGGGAGCCTCTTCCAAAATCCCACATGGCTCTGCCTCTATAGATGATGACAATTGCCTGTGATGTCACTGGCTCCTCCCTGTGATGTCACTGGGCCTGGGTTCTTTTAAGGACCTAGCATAACAATGCCTCTGGCCCAGCCCCAGCCCCCAGAAACTGGAAACTCTACACCCTTGAATGGCAGTGCCCAGCTGAGCCCCATCTGAGACAAGGCAAGGCAAGGCAGAGGTCAGCACCTACATGAGGCAAAGTAGACAGTGGCTTTTGGCTGAGCACTGCCTAGCCAGGCCAAGACCTGGATGAGGCAAGGGAGATGGAAGTGCCTTGCAAGGTGAGGAAGACAATGGTGCTCAGCCTGACTGAGCCCCACACAAGGGCCGTAGTTTCCCTGGGTAGAGGGTGCCCATGGTAGGTAAGGGCAGAAAACTGAAGATGGGGAGGAGAAAAAGGTAGGTTAGTTGTCAGATGAAAAGGAGAGACTAAGAGGAATTTCAAGGAAGGGAAATAAAAAGTAATGGGGAGAGGGAAAAGATTTACCCTGCAAGTACTTGTGGGTTCCCACTTGTCACTACGATTTGGGCCAGATTTAGTGTCTGCTTGCAAATTTCTGAGCCTAGACTAGAATTAAAGGTGTGATTATTACAGTCTGTATTCATTTTGATTGGTACCCATAGGAAACACATTTCCTGCTGTATTTTTTCTCTCTTAAATTCAATATTTTCAAGGATTGTATTTTTTACTCCTGAGATCCTACCTGCCAAATTCCTTATAATCAAAGGAAGGGTCCCTGTTTTACTGACAATTCCTTGCTTGCAGTGCAGGAACAGGGAGGCATTGCAATGACAACATTGGCATGTGAGTTTTAAAGATAGGCTAAATTCCCATTTTGCGGATTTTGTATTTCCTGTGAAGATTTCTCCCTCTCCTTTTTCCTTTTAGCTAATCATATATTAAGATGCTGTTGTAGAATGGGCTACTCATACTGTGAAGCGGTGTCTTGTATCTCAGGGGATGGTTAACTAATTTTTGGAAGCTGATCCAGCATACCATCAGGTCACAGAGCTCTGGACAGCACCATTTCTGTTTCTATCAGAGCTTAAAATATTCAGATTTCCTCATCTATGTGCAAATAATTTTTTAATAATTTTCACAATGCCACTATTTTGTATTTCAGTTATACCTCACATGCTTGCTTTTCTTAGAAAATGTGCTTTATAGTCCAGTCTTTAACATATTTGCTTGGAAGTAAGTTCAGGGCTATTTTTGGGCAGGAACGCACAGGAACGGAGTTCCGGCTGGCTCCTGAGTTGGCCACGCCCAGCAGGACCCCATTAACATAACAGGCCACACCCAAGAGCAGAAACACATTAGGATTGGCTACATCAGGGGTGTGTGGCCTAACATGCAAAGAAGTTCCTGCTACAAAAAAAGCTCTGGATTTTGACAACAAACAAGGTAAACAGAATAAGAAGCAAAAGGTGCGTGTGGCTGGATGACCACACTTCTGGTAACATGGGGGTGTGGCCTAATATGCTAATGAGCTGTGCTGTCAGGGGTGTGGCCTAATATGTTAATGAGCTTCTGCTCTTGGGTGTGGCCTATTATGCTAATGAGTTCCTGCTGGACTTTTTCTACCAAAAAAGCCCTGAGTGTGCTTATGGATACCATCTTAAACTGTGTCAGTCCAGACAGAAATAGAACCTGACATGTACTGATTACCTTCTGTGAACACCTAGTAACTATGAACCTATGTGTTTTATTCAGAAGGATAGACTCAATTTGATTTATTTTTATACAATCATCCACAGGGGTACACATTTCTCAAGAGCCACATTTAATGGTGAAACGTATAGCTGCTCAGCAATTTTGGTTCTCATTTTAGTATCGCAAATGGGAGGGCCACGCGTTCCATGTAGAAGTGCCCTTGTGATTATGAAAGGTTTCTTAAGATCCATCCCATTATATATTTTGAAATTTGCATAGAAAAGTCACACGAGGGGATTTGGGCCAGTTGCGGGCCAGTTCGGGGGCGGATCAAAGCAGCGCGATCACACCACAACATCTGGGAAGCGTCCTGCTTCCGTGCCCGAACTGCCCCAAATCCGCCCCAAACTGAACCACCTACCTTGGTGGTTCAACTCCTTGGCGCGCTTCAAGCCGGGCGTTTGATCGCCGGCGCTTCCTTGCGCCAGCTCAACCCCGGCCCGGAGCCGAACTGCGCATGCTCGGGCATGCGCAGTTCAGCCGGCTCCCGTTCGGGACGTGTTTTCTCCCCGGTGTTTGATCGCGCCGGGGAGAAACGGCGGCGCGGCCGGGGGATCCGTGAGATCCCGCTGCACCGTGTCAACATTGGCGCGGCAGGGGCCAGAGTGTACCTTTTATGTGTCATTTTGTCTTTTGTACCTAATATTTACAATTTTTCTCTATGTGTATAAGTGTGTGTATGTGTTAGACTCTAGTCATTTTAAATGCGTTAGTCTTTAAGGTGACACAATACTCTTTTTAGTGCCTGGTGCATAATCTGAAGTTTTTTTATTTTAGAGCATTTTTAACCTGCCTTTCTCTCAAATCAGGCTGTGCTGTCTTTCTTTTAGTGTATTGATCAAAGTAATATGGTTAGATTTAATGATGCTGTTATATTATAAAACATGTGGGTTTATGTTTTTGTTTAGAAATGTGTCCCTCTAACATTCAGGGAGAAAGAAAAGAAGAAGAAAAAGAAGACATGGAACTATGCAGAGATTTTTCTCATCATCACCTCCAGAAACTATGTGAATTTCACAGAACAACTTGAGCCAGCTAAAGAAATGATGGCACTGTCTTATTCTACAGCACCAGTGGCTTATTTGGACTGTAAATAATAATAATAATCATATGGCATGGTGTGAGGAATAGCCAGGAGATCCTAGGATTGTCTGGCAGCTGCAAGTTCTAGCTCTAGTTTTTAGGGGCTGAAAGGGTTCTGAGAGAATTGTGACTAACCCAAGGTCACCCAGCTGGCTTCATGTGGAGGAGTGGGGAATCAAACCTGGCTCTCCAGATTAGAGTCTGCCACTCTTAACCACTACAAACTGGCTCTTTTGCATTAGATCTTGAGTTGTAGAGAAACTACAGATATACTTTTAGGAAAACCTTGATTATTCCTGTGGCATCTTAAAAACTGGGAGATAAACTTTATGCCAGTGTCCATGAATTAATTAATAAATTTGACACTGTGGAACTTGGTCTCATCAAATCTTAGAAATGGCCAGCTCACTATAGAAACTAAATGCCCTCTCATTAGGTCTTTATTTGTGCTGTCTATTTTATGTCTGTGCAGTATGTGGTCTCAAATCAGGACTGTGTCATGCCCTGGTGATTAGAATCTGTATAACAAAGCAGTATATAACACAGTGACACATTTCCTGCCATACTTTGACCTCTTGAACTCAGTTCATTTTTGAAAATGAACAATGGAGGCCCAGGTAGCAGCCACTGCCAGGTCGGCCTTTTACCATCTGCGGCTGATCAGGCAGTTGGCTCCCTTCCTGGACTATAACGACTTGGCTACAGTGATCTGTGCAATGGTCACCTCGAGACTGGACTACTGTAATGCTCTCTACATGGGGCTGCCCTTTTCACAAATTTGGAAGCTGCAGCTAGTGCAGAATGCGGCACCCAGGCTTTTGATGGGCCTCCCTAGATGGGAGCACATCCAGCCTGCACTGAGGACACTGCACTGGCTGCCAATAGCATACCGAATTTGCTTCAAGGTGCTGGGACTTACTTATAAAGCCCTTTATAGCCAGGGTCCGAAATACCTGAGGGACCGCCTTTCCCCATACGTACCCCAGAGAGCACTATGGTCGGGGTCTCAAAATCGATTGACCCTCCCTGGTCCTAAAGATGCCGCCAGGGCCTTTTCAGTGGCGGCTCCATACTGGTGGAATGAGCTCCTGGAAGAGATCAGGGCCCTGCGGGACCTTGCACAGTTCCACAGGGCCTGCAAGATTGAGATCTTCCACCATGCCTTCAACTAGGAGTTGCCCCCACTATCATAATCAACTCTCGGCTGCGATGGCCGACCTGTGTGAAGAACATCGAGTAACTGAAAAACTTATAAAAGTACACTGTCTTGTATAATTAGCAAAACCATCAACAGCACTTATTATGATCATTACTGAAAGTGAATTGTTTTCTGTTGATTTTAATGGATTTTCATTGCTATTTATATATTACTAGGAAAAAGGCCCGTTGTGGAAATAAATACAACGCTCTCTAGAAAGAGGCTCTGGGCGGGTACACTCAGTGCCAATTTGCTGTGGCGACCTCAGCAGGGTATAATGGCACTGAGTCCACCATTTTCTCCAGAGGAACTGATTTCTGCTACCTAAAGAACAGTTGTAATTTTGAGTGATCTCCAGCCCTCACCTGGAGATTGGCAACAATGGTTCCCCAGAAGGGAATTTTTGGTTTGGAGGGTGGAGTCTATGGCTTTGTACCTGTCTGAGGTCCCACACCCCCTGAAACTTCACCCTCTCCAGGCTCCATCCCTCACAGCTCCAGGAATTTCCCACCTGGAGTTGGCAACCCTATCTCCTTCCCAGCCAATCACCACCCTACCTTTATTTCCCCCTCACTCTTCAGCTTCCCACCCCCCACACACCTGCAGCCTCTCCCGTGCTCTGAAGCCCTGACTGCTACGTCACATTGGCTGTCATATGGGGGGCCACCTCAGCAGCATATAAGGATACAGAGCCCACCATTTTCTCCAGGGGAACTGATCTCTGCCACCTGGAAACCAGTTGTAATTCTGAGTGATCTCCAGCCCTCACCTGGAGTTTGGACACATTTTACCTCAGAAGAGCAAACTGTTTAGAATGTTAGAGGCAAAAGCCAATCAAGTCGCACATGCAAACGACCTCTGTGTTCCGAGGCAAAGGCCAATGAGGCTACATATGCAAATAACCTCTGTGTTCTGACTGGCTATGGGGGGGGGGAGAGGAACAGCAAAATGTTTAGAATGTTGGAGGCAGGACTCGGGCAAAGCAGCCAGTGGATAGGGAGACCCTCTGAATGACAGATCAGAGAGCAAACTGATTTTGGAGCGTGTGGAATGTTCTAGAGAAGTGCCACCACCATTTGGCTTTTATTTATAAAGGAGATGGATTATGTTTTAATGAATGTAAGTTGCCCTGAGCCTGGTTTTGCGGGGAGGGCGGGGTATACGTTGAATAATAAATAAAATAAATAAATAAATAAAACCCCTTCCATTTCCCCCCTTCTATGTACTTTAGGTATATTTTCGTACCGACCAAATGACTTCTTTGTGGATCTGACAAATGCATGTGCCACAATAAATTTGATATCCTTTGAAGTGTCATAAGACTTTCTTTTTTATTTAAAATGGCTATCCCTATCCAACTTTAGTTAGGCAATTTCTTTGATTGAGTTTCCAGCTATAAATGGCTGATCTGCTCATTTAAAAAATGCAGAAGGAATTATCAGTATACACGCAAATGTTTATATCCTTTAACCTTTGCTTTTAGAATAATGAATGGGTGTTTAATTTATTGAGCTCTCTCCAAAGACATAAAATGGGTATGACCCACAAAGAGTTAGACACAAAGGAGTAATGTATTAAATGTTTATACTGCAGCCATTTCTGCTAATATCAAGAAAGAGGAACACTTTAAAAAGTGGCATTTAGTTATTTTCTCTGTAGACCTAACATAAAGGTTCTGAACTTTACTTTTTAAAGGTTTGTCTTTTGCCATTTTTCTACAAAGTCCTTATTGGAATACAAATAATAAATCTCTGTACAAAATGAGAAAAGTGATTGTACCTTTTGTTGTATTAAAATTCTAAGTATATTGTTGCACAGAAACACTGTCATCCTTCAATTGCTTAGGATGAGATAAAGGCAGCTTCTAATGAGTCTAGTGATTGTAGCTTTTCACAATCTTAACCTAATTAAATTTTAGAGAATTGTAGCTGAGCTCCAGTCTGGCATTTTATATGAATGCTATTGAACTATGGTGTGTGTGTGTTTGTGTGTGTGTGAGAGAGAGAGAGAGAGATGCCAAGGTGTGTTTCATAATGCAGTATATATCCCTGGTCCCCTTTCCTCTCAGCCACAGTGATATGACTCTGACTCCATTTCACAAGCTGCATGGCAAACAGAAAGTCAACAGGTGTAGTTTTCTCAGTAGGAATTTTTGCATTTGCCCCCCTAGCTGGAATAACGAGACAGACAACAATATTGGGTACTAATGGGCCACTTTATTAACTACCACAGAACATAACAGCAACATACAGGAAGGATACCAGAATGCGGCATGGTGAGGCTAAGGGTCACAGACCCTTCCCTCGCCATAATGATCTAGGGCGAGCCACCCAGCCCCGGAAGCAAGGCAAATGAAATGCCTTCCCTCCAGCCAGCACGACCAGGGTAATTGCCAAGGAGAACCACCCCCAAGCCGCGAGGCTCAAAGGGTCGCAAATCCCAGGCAAAACCCTTAGGCAGGTTGTTTTCCTCGCCCCGGGCCGCAGGGCCCAAAGACTGTACCAACAAGACCCCTATTCCCAAACGGGTTATAAGCCGGTGCTCACTGTGCTGCAATCTGTTCAGAATACCAACCTGCCAACTAAAGTGACCACCTATTTATAACTCAACCACCCTTCAAAAACCATTGCTGCAGCTACATTTCAAAGTAGGCAAAAACACCCCCTCCTTGTGCTAATCAGGAAGAGGTGAAAAATTCCTACTTGGCCCCCAATTGAGCGACCAACTAGTGCCTGAACTGTATACCCGGCTTAGAAAACTCCGGCCCCACCCCCTGTTAGCCCCGTATGTACATGTCTGCCTTATCCTCACAGGGCGGCAAAGACGGCACGCCCGAGGCACGCCCCCTTCAGGGACGGCCTCGACCGAACCGGATTCTGCCTGTATTGCAACCATTAAAGACACAGAACCTCTGCCAAGAAAAAAAAGATGAACCCTTCATCCTTCAGTCAATCCTCTCCACCTTAAAGCCCCTTTCATATAAAATAAAATTATCATTGTTACGTTGTGGCCTCTCAATAATATTATAATTGCCCCTGGATCCTTCCTTTGGGTGTTGTCTCTCTTCCTTTTTGCCCTGTCCTTGGGTTCTTGGACATAAAATACAATTACTCAATATATTCACACACAAAACCCAAATAAAAAAAGTTTAAAAGTTTTAAAATAAAGCCCATTAATTTGGTTCCAGTTCCTGTAGAGATTATGAAAAGGAATATGCATTTGGATACTTCCAGTCCAAATATGTATCCGAAAAATACCTTATAACTATTTTCTGAGTATATTCAGGTGTCTGGATGTGATGGTATCCAGAATATTCCAGGATGCCGGCGAATCCCCCCCCCCCCAAATTCCAAAATAACATTCAAGAGTAACTGGGAATATTGGGAGTTTCGGTTTTGGTAACTTGCGGTTGAATGCATCCCATCGAGCTCTGATGGGTGTGTTTCAGATGGGGGTGGCAGGGAGGGAGATCAGATGTATTCAACCTCCCCCTGAAGCCCATGGAGGGGGCTTCTAGCCTGGAGCACTGGAGGATCTGCACCCGAAGCCGTGGCTTGGGGTTTGAGGCTTCTCTTAGCTCCATAAGGTCCCGCCTCCCCAAATCAGCAATGGCGACAAGAGACGTTACCAGACCAGACCGTGCAAGGACCTAAAGTAAAGTGACCTTCCCTGTTATGAAGACATCAGTGGCAAAAAGTGAGTGAAGACGTTTCAAAAAGAAAGACAAATGGAAAACGGGTGTGAGAATCGGCAGTGAGACGGCAAAGCTACATAGGCAGAAAGGGGGGGAGGAACCCTACCCTAGAAATCAGCGTTAAAGTATTGGAACAAGAAGCTAAGCTGAACCTCCACTGTTAGAAATCCACCCAATTGACACTGAACGCAGTGGGCCTTATTATACACTGCACAGAAGAACCTTACAACTTAAAAAAAAACTTTTACCTTAACATAAACAATGACACAGCGAGGGGGGGAAATGGCGACCAGAGTAAAAGTGATAACAGGAACTGCCAGTACATCATCACCGGGTACAAGGTTAGGAGCTACTTCTGATAATGCTGGCACAATTTCTGGTGTTTTGCGCCCCCTGCTGGACCAGCTGACGAACCTCAACAAGAAATTTGATGATTTGCAACAAGAACTGAAACAGACTAAAGTAAGATCAGAGAAGACTGCCCAAAAGCTAAAAAAGGTTGAATGTAAGTCCAAGGAAATGGACCAAAGAATGGATGTAGCAGATAAAGAAAGAGCTTCTGAAAAACAACAACTATTACAATTACAAGTTGTAAGATCTCTGTATGTTCTAAGATTTCAAAGGGTCCCAGAAAAACAAGGTGATAATCTAAGAGAGATTCTAACAGAGAAGCACTGACCCCCCTGATCAACAGCAAACCTGAAATATTACAAGCGGATATAGATATGATCTACAGAACCTATTCAGAGTTTGTGAAGAAAAATAATCTTCCAGGGGAAATATTTGTCAAATTTCAAGAAGATCAACAAGAGATTTGATACTTAAAGCAACAACTGGGATAATATTAAAAATCTTTGAGGAAGACATAAAAATGCTGAAAGATGTTCCATTTGAAATACAGAAGAGGAAGCAATACAGAAACATTACACCATTTCTCCAAGGAAACAACATTCAATATTGTTGGATTTTACCAGAAGGACTTATTTTCAACTATAACAGCAAAAAGGAAAAAATTCACCAAAGCAGAATTATTCTTGAAGCAACATCAGAGTTCAACAAAGAAAAATGAGAAAGCGGGGGAGGGGGAGGCCACAAAAGAAAAAAGCGAATACCAGGAGATATCTAGTGACAGTTCCTCCTCTACCTTGGTGTCTTTGGGTGAAAACTTTGACTCTGACCCTGATTCTGATCTGGGAGAGGCTGCCCCCAGACCATACAAGATAAAAATACCCTGGCAAAAGAAGAAAAAGCGCAAAGAGAAGAAGACACCTAAATGAAGATCTAAGATTTTTTAGATGCTAAAATTTATAGAATATATGTCATTGCTCATATGCGTTATTATAATTAATTAATATTTGTTCTTTTTATTTGAATACTTTATATTTGGAAGGTAAATTATATATTGTAAACATAAAAATACAGGGAAATATCTAAAGCGTAACCTAGTGAGTGGGTTGTAGTATATAGTATAAAAGCAATAATAATAAAAAAGAATATTGGGAGCCAGTGTTTTAAGGCTCCCAGGCTGTTTAATTGTACTCTGTGCCTGTCAGTGTCTTCTTGCCAGGGCTTAGGATCAACTTGCCAAGTTGGTTTGGTTTATTTTTTTTCCAAAATTGGTTCTGTTGGTCTGCAAGCTGCAACATTGTGTTCTTTGCGCAAGTTGGTTTGTGGGATTCTCTGATTCAATATTGGCTTGATTTTCTGATTTGACATTTGTTGGGTTTGCATCAGCATTCCTTGTTAAATCAGTTTGGCTTGGATTCTCAGATCTGACATTTGTTGCATTTGACTGGCCACATTCTCCCATGTTTCTGCTGGGATTCTCTGGGTCTGAATGGAGGTGTGTGTGCTTGTTGGTTCTGCTTTCATCGGGAAGCTTTTGGCCAGTGGTCACCTTGCTTTCTGTTGTGTGTTTGGTTATAGTTTGTTCTGGAGAAAGAATGGCATTTTTCCTCCCATAGGAAATAATGGAGGCTGGCTGGGACACCTCATTCAGGGCCCATAGAATTGGATTTCTTGGTCCAATTCACTTGAAACTATTTAGAGGACAGCTACCTCCAGCTCCCCTGCAATTTTGGTGCTATTAGCTTAAAAAAAATCTCCACCCCCCAGAGATTCCCATAGGGAACCCCCCCCCCTCCAAAAACCAGATCTGATTACTAGACAAATATTTGGAACCTCAATAACCAAGAATACTGGTATCTTTTAGCTCACTGATATATGTATCCCCCCCAAAAAAAAACTGATTTTTTTTTAGGTGCACATCCCTTATGGATTTCTAGAAAAGTCCCCTTGGAACAGTTATTGGACCAGGCTCACTGTAGGAGTTATAGCTGGATAAATGCTATTTTCTTCTCTGTTGGATCTTGAATAGGGATGGACATGAACTGCATTTTCCATTTGTAAATGAGCCTCCCATTTTCCCAGTTTGTGCCCATTACTAGTGAATACTTAAATCCAGACTATGGAGCCATGAACAGACAAGACAGATTTTTCTACAAACCTGTGAAAAGCCCCAAGTCCGCAGGAAAAAAAGCAAAAGTATTGAAGTTTTCTAAACTGTTATGCTGAGGGACCTAAATATCCATACTGAGAGCATCTAAGAGGATATCACATTGGATTTCATGACTATCAAGCAATTATGGGCTTTTCCCAGTGTGCCAATGGCATCACCCATATTGTATGACCTGCTGTGAGCCTGTTTACTACCACTGAGATTTTTGGTGCCTTGAATAGTGTCTGGTGCCTTGAATAGAAAAGAACTGAACATGCAAGAGGGGCAATCTCACTTTCCTGCACCAGTATTTCAGCAGGCAGGTGGGCTGCTTGAGAAGGAAGGGAAACTGTGCTTCTGTACCTGAGATACAGGTGGGATCCAATCCTTATTGTGGAGAAGGTAGCTATTGTCCTGTTGTCATTATCTGGAAGTTATCTGTTGTTCTATTGATCTGGTATGGCTTAAATTTTCTAACCTCTGCAGGTGTGGAAGACTGGTTAAGACGATTTGCATATTAAAAATAATGGATCCAGAATACTCAGGCAGAGTTATGGTGGATAATATCTTTCCAGTCACTAGTCTGCAGATGAGTAGACTGAAGAATGTTTTTTGATGCTAGACAATATTGTCTCACCAGGCAGTGGAGTTTGGTATTTCAATACTGGGATCAGAAGCTGTGATGAGGAGGGCTTAAGTACAAGTGAAGGAAAATTCATGTAAAATTTGATTAAACATACCTTAGAGTTCATCGTAAAGAATATGGTGTGGAAGTAATGGTGATAAAGAAGCATCATTGAGTCTGATCAGTATCAACCAGTGGAAATTTCCCAGGTAATAAAAGGCCTATTATATCCACTGGTCTTTAGATTGGGAAGCTTTGCCAGAAATGTTGTGCATAAAATCAAATCCCCTCTGATGTCAATAGATTGTTTATGTTGTGCTGAAGTGCCCGAAGTATTAGTTTTGGTGGATAAATTTGTCTTGGGAAGTCTACAATATTCAAATAGTTCTGAGGTCAACAACTTGTTCCTCCAATGCTTTGATGTATAAGTGATGAAATCTTCGATTAAATATCACCTTGCCTGCTATGGTGAATCAATCTTTAGAGGAAGGACTTCTTCCCAGTACTACAGAAAAGTGATAATGATCACTCCTGAAAATCTATCCTTGGATCTGGTATACCTTAAAAATATTATCTGTTTTTTAAAGTAAACTATGGACAGGTTTCAAATTTGTCTTTTAGGGACAAGGTAATTAATTTTGGCAATAGTTTCCATGAATTCTTGGAGAAGACAGATTTCTGGATTCATAATAGTCAGGGTTCAGAATGGAAACAGTTGGTTTTCCTGATAGATGATATGAAAAAGAGAATGTAATTCTGTTCTTCTTTCTGTACCTTTCAGTGGCTTTTTGTATGATTGACCATCAAGTCCTTTTGAGACAGATGAGAGAGGAGAGCACTGCTTGAGAGTGGTTTCACTCCTAAGTGACAGATTGATGTCAGAGGTAGATACCCTTGAATGACTTATGCTGTATCCCCTGGGTTTTGTCCTGTGGAGTACTGCAAGGTTGCTTCTTTGATATCAATATGTAACCACAGGTAGAGATGGCCAGGCACTTTGGAGTGAGGTGTCATCAGTTTTCTGATGATTTGCAGCCCGATGTTTCATTTTTAAGAAATCCAAGAGCAGAGTTTCAATCTCTGAACACTGCCTGAATGCAGTTATGTCCTGGATGTGGGCTTTAACAAGTCAATAAGATAACAAGTCACAAGTCAACAAGTAATAAAAGAAGTTATGGTGGTGAGTGAACCAAGCCTCACTGATTGTGTCATTGCTATCCATGTTAGATAGAATTACAATCCCTTGAAAGGATTTGGATAGCCTGGGTACTGAGTCCACTCCTCTCCCCTGCCCACTGCCAGCCTGGCCCACCAAGGGGAACTCATTTGGGCCCGTCCTGAGAGCACATGGTTAGGTGCTGCTAGAAGGTAAGGGTTTTTTGTCTTTCTGCCTTTTGCCTTTCCTAGCTGCTGTGTAAGATGCTGAGGGTGAGTGGGTTCTTTGGAGCTTGCTAGAGAGTGGTTCTGTTTAAGTTTTGTTTGGGGCTAATTGTGTGTTGAGGGCTGATGGGGGCTGAGTGAGTTGCTGTTGATTGCTGTTGATTACAGGCTATGTCCCCTACTGTGCTGAGCTCTGCTGTGCTTGGCAGGAAGTGACTTTTTGAAACAAGCTCTTGGCCTGTGGCTCTTAGCCTGAGGATCTGCCTGAGGGCCCCAAAACTCTGCTCAGAGTACTCTTGGAATATACTTGGATGACAATGATGTCAACTGAAGGCCCCTTTCCAGTCACCTGCATGGAGTGTGCCATGTTTGTTTTCTTCCTAGAAGAGAAGACAGCCTTCACTTGTAAGAAATGTAAGCTGGTCAGGCTTTTGGAGGAGAACATTCAGAGCCTACAGGAGAGGATCACCACACTTCAGGAAATCAAGGAAGGGGAGGATTTTATTGACAAGAACCTGGGAACTCGACAGACACATGAAGAAGAAATTCAGGAGAAGAATGAAGAGTCAATCTCCCTTCTGAGCCTCCTCACAGTTCTACAGTACAAATCCGAAGACGCCGACTAAGACGACACTCAGGTCCACTGGAGCTCAAGAATCATTTTGAGTTGCTTGACAGGGTGATGGAGATGAGAGTGGAAGGAGAGCCACAAAGACCTGGAAAAGGGAGTGAAGAGGGCACGGTGCTGCACGGAAGTAGAAGGAAACGGAAAGTGGTGGTCATCGGGGACTCTCTGCTCAGGGGCATGGAATGTAATGTGTCCAGGCTGGATCCCCTACTCTGAGAGACGTGTTGCTTATGTGGGGCCAGAATTCAAGATATTACAGACTGACTGCCAAAACTGATAAGACCACTATGAAGCTCTTGAAGGCATTGGGAGCGCAGGTGGTATTCTCTTCTATCCTTCCAGTCATAGAAAGAGGAATGCGAAGAGAACAGACCATACTCGAGGTGAATTGTTGGCTGAGATGGTGTTGCCAGCAGGAGCACTTTGGGTTCTGGGACCACGGGATACGTTTTCTTATTGAAAGCCTTCTAGCACATGATGGGCTTCACCTCTCAAGGTCAGGGAAGAAAACATTCAGAAAGAACCTGGAGAGTTTAATCAGGAAAGCTTTAAACTGAAGCCACAAGGGGAAGGGGACGATCAACATGAGGACTTCAACGAAGAAGTGAAAACAGTGGGGGCCCACCTGGGTAGGACAGGTCAAACAAAGGTACAAGGCTACAAGTGCCTATATACCAATTCCCGTGTATGGGTAATAAGAAGGAAGAACTTGAGATTTTCTTGCAGAGTGTTTGTTACAATATAATAGGAATCACTGAGACTTGGTGGGATGATTCTTATGACTGGAATGTGGTTGTCAGGAAGTTCTGGAGAATGTGGTTGACAGCCATGTGGAAAGTGTATGGGTGGAAATAAAGGGAGGGAGGACAAAGGGTATTGTTGTTGGAGTCTGCTACAGACCGCCGGACCAGGGATAGGAAATGGATGCTGCCCTCCTTGAACAGATTGGTAGAATATCCAGACATCAGAACCTTATAATTATGGGAGACTTCAACTTCCTTGATGTGTGCTGTGAGACAGGCTCAACAAAGCAACAAGAATTACGCAACTTCCTGACCTGTCTGGCTGACAACCAGTGTTCCCTCTAAGCTGAGTTTGTGTGAGCTAGCTCAGTTTTTTAACCTCCGGCTCACACATTTTTGCCTTAGCTCAAGAAGGATGGCTCCAGAGGAAACTAATTCATGCAGTAGCCAAATCGCTCACTCACAACTCTAATGCCAGTAGCTCACTAAGTAGAATTTTTGCTCACAAGACTCCACAGCTTAGAGGGAGCATTGCTGACAACTTTCTTTTTCAAATGGTGGAGGAAGCTACAAGGGGCTCTGCCATACTGGACAATATTAACCAACAGGGAAGAATTGGTAGGGGGGGGGAGGTGGTGGGGACCTTAGGGGGAAGTGACCATGTCCTCCTTGAATTCCAGTTGCTGTGGGGGAACAAGGAAGTTCATAGCCAGACTGGTAGGTTAGATTTTCGTAGGAATGACTTCAATGAACTCAGAGACTTGATGGGAGTCATTCGGTGGAGGAGTGTGCTGGAAGGGAAAGGAGTGAGTGAAGGGTGGGCTCTTCTCAAACATGAGCTTTTGTGAGCTCAAGCCCTCACTATTCCAGCAAGAAGGAAACATGGCAAGGGCTCCAAAAAACCAATGTGGATGAACTGAGAGCTCCAGAATAACCTAAGGGAGAAAAATGAAATGGAGGGAAGGTCAGACCTTTAAAGAGGAGTATATGAGAGTTACTAGGTACTGCAGATCAGCCATCAGAGAAACCAAAGCTAAGTATGAGTTGGGTCTGGCCAGGGGGGCTCGCTACAATAAGAAAAACTTCTACAGATATGTGAGAAGCAAATGCAAGGTAAAAGAGGCAATTGGACTGCTTTTGGGAATAGAAGGAGAAACTCTGGTGGAGGACAGAGAAAAAGCAGACAGGCTTAATGACTTTTTTGCCTCTGTTTTCTCCCAGAAGAACTTGAGCCCATCTAGAGATGGCAGAGGACATAACAGGACACCTGAGTGTCCAGTTAACAGGGCACCTGAGTGTCCAGTTGACATTGATGGGGAGGTTGTGGAGAGGCACCTGGCTGCACTGGATGAATACAAATCCCCTAGGCCAGATGGTGTGCACCCAAGAGTGCTCAAAGAACTTTCTCATGAACTTGCAGAGCCTCTGTCCATCATCTTCAAGGCCTCCTGGAGGACTGGGAATGTGCCACAGGATTGGAGATGAGTGAATGTTATCCCAATCTTTAACAAAGGAAAGAAGGATGACCCAGGAAACTACAGGTCGGTCAGTCTGACTTCTGTTGCTGATTTTAAAGGGATTGATCTGTAAGCATCTGAAGGACCACTAAGTGATCCGGGGAAGTCAGCATGGTTTTGTCCCGAACCTGGTTTCCTTCTTTGATCGTGTGACGAGCTTACTGGATCATGGGATATGATTTACCTGGATTTCAGTAAAGCTTTTGATAAGGTCCCCCATGACATTCTTATGGGCAAACTGGAAGACTGTGGACTGGACTATAGGACCATTTGGTGGATAGGGAATTGGTTAGAGGACCACACCCAAAGAGTGTGGGTCAATGGCGTTTCATCAGATTGGAGGGAGGTGTCCAGTGGGGTGCCGCAGGGCTCAGTTTTGGGCCTAGTACTTTTCAATATTTTTATCAATGATCTGGATGAAGGGGTAGAAGGGCTACTCATTAAATTTGCAATGGTACCCAATTGGGAGGAGTAGCAAACACCCAAGAAGTAGAGCTAAAATTCAACAAGACCTGAATACTCTGGAGAAGTGAGCAGTTGCAAACAGGATGCAATTCAACAAAGATAAACACACAGTACAAATACTGGATGGGGGATACGTTTCTAGGGAGTAGTGTATGTAAAAGAGAACTTGGGGTACGAGTGGACTGTAAACTAAATATGAGCAGTCAGTGTGATGCGGTGACAAAAAAAGGCAAATTCAGTCTTGGGTTGTATTAAAAGGGCCATGGCATCGAAATCGCAGGAGGTCATAGCCCGTCTGTATACTGCCTTGGTCAGGCCGCACCTGGAGTATTGTGTGTAGTTCTGGAGGCCTCACTTCAAAAAGGATGTGATCAAAATCGAGAGGGTGCAGAAGAAAGCGATAAGGATGATCAGGCGTCTGGAGAATGAGTCCTATGAGGAAAGGCTATGGACCTTGGGAACGTTTAGTTTGGAGAAGAGGAGAATGAGGGGGGACATGGTTGCTCTCTTTAAATATTTGAAAGGCTGTCATTTGGAGGAGGGCAAGGAGCTGTTCCAGTTGGTAGCAGAGGATAGGACCCGAAGCAACGGGTTTAAATTACATGCCGAAAGGTATCGACTGGATATTAGGAAAAACTTTTTCATGGTCAGAGTGGTTCAAATGTGGAATCAGCTGCCTATGGAGGTGGTTAGCTCCTCTTCACTGGCAGCTTTCAAGAAGAGGCTGGATGAATATTTGTCAGAGATGCTTTAGCCTGGTCCTGCATTGGGCAGGGAGTTGGACTAGATGGTCTGTATGGCCCCTTCCAACTCTATGATTCTATTATTCTATGACTAGGGTTGCCAGCTCCAGGCTGGGAAATTCCTGGATATTTTCTGGTGGAGTCTATAGAAGCCGGAGTTTGGGGAGGGGAGAGGCTTCAGCTGAATAGAATGTCATAGAGTCCACCTTCCAAAGCAGTTATTTTCTTCTGTGGAACAATTGCTGCCAATCTCCAGGTGAGGGCTGGAGATGATTCAGATTTAAAACTGCTCTCCAGATGGCAGATATCAGTTCCCTTGGAGAAAATGGCTGCTTTGCAGGGTGGACTCCATGTTATTATACCCTGCTGAGGTTGCTTCTCTCCAGCTTGGTTCTCCACTGCAGAGAAAGACTGTACTTTTCCTAGGTAAAGCCTGCAGGTGTGTGTATGGGAAACCTGATGTCAGAAGGGCAGTTAATGGTACATTGATGGTTGGTTGGGAAGGTAATGGGGTTGCCACTTCCAGGTTGGGAAATTCTTGGAGATTTGAGGGATGGTGCCTGGAGAAGGTGGGGTTTGAGGAGGGGTGGGACCTCAGATAGGTACAATGCCATAGACTCCACCCTACAAATCAGCCATTTCCTCTTGGGAACAATTGTTGTCAATCTCCAGGGAAAAGCTGGAGAGCCTCTTTCTAGAGCTTGTTGTATTTATTTCCACAATGGGCCTTATTCCTAGGGTTTTTTAAAAATAATTCTGTCATTTGCCTTAGTCTCAGTGATAAAGGCAGATGATGAATGATGTAATTAGAAAGTAAATCATTACCTTTGAGGGTGGTTCAGAATCAGTATGGGCCCTAGATTGCCTTCATGCTTCCATGTCTAATTCAAAGCACTAGCAATTTCCCTTAAATCCTGTCATTGTGTGAGGAGCTTCCATCCTTGTTCTTCCTTATGCCCTCAGATTCACAAGAAAGGCTCTGCTCTGTTTCAGATGTGAGGTCCATGAGTGTAAGATACTGAACTTCTTCTGTAGGTGGTGTCCAGGCTCTGGAACTGAAAGCACATGTAACTGTTGCTGGATCTTGGACTAGTTAAAACCTGCTTCTTCAGGGTGGCTTTCAGTGCTGACTGAAGGCAACTACACTTGGTTTCTTTTACTTTGAACATGTGCACATGGGGGAGTTCTATGGATATGCTTTAATTATGGTTTTAAATGTGCTTTATTCTTGTGAATTTATTGGTATTTTGTGTTGTACACATCAGGTGCTGTAAGGTGTTGGAAAACTCAGTCTGATGGTGGAAAGTGCCATCAAGTCACAGCTGACTTATGGTGACCTTGTAGGGTTTTCAAGGGAAGAGAAGTTTAGAGGTGGTTTGTCATTGCCTCCCTCTCCATCACAACACTGATATTTCTTGGAGGCCTCCCATGCAAATACTAGCCATGGTTGACCCTGCTTAGCTTCCGAGATCTGATGAGACTAGGCCAGCCTGGGCTATCCAGGTCAGGGCAAATTCAATTTAGAACTGTTTAAATAAATAAATAAATAAATAAATAAATAAATATCTTTTGCTACTTGTGTCAGTTATTATGTCTGGGATCTTGATCTTTGTATCTGGGACTCTTGATAGTAGACTATAGATTTCTATTTTAACATAACTTTAAAATGTTCAATTCATTTCGATTTATTTGTTGAACCCTGACTTATTGACTTAACTTAAAAAATGTTTAGATTTGTGGAATCCTGACCACTGAATTGCTACTGATAATGAAGTTCAAGGCAATGCATCTTCCTGGAATGAATCAAAACCTAGGTTTTCTGTCTCATCACCAATGCTGATTTCTCCATGCCTATTATCCCTTGCATATCACACCTAATCCAATCATGCCTGCTATTGTCCTTCGGCATCTGAAATCACTCCATTCTCCACGATATAAGGACAGATGGAATTGCATTCTAGCTGTATCTGAAGAAGTGAGCAGTGACTCATGAAAGCTCATACTCTGGCACAAATTGTGTTAGTCTTTAAGGTGCTCCTGGACACATGCTCTTTTCTACTGCTACAGACAAACATGAAAGAGTAATCTTGATTTTAGTGTGGTTTGTTGGACTAGATGACCTTCAGCTCCTTCTTTGCTGAGAGCTCTACAAATTTATGAAACAGATTCCCATATTGATTGCTTAGCTTCAAGGGGGCAGAATGTAATTTTCTTTGGTAGACTGATTTGAGTCTGTTCTCTGTTTATATTGCATTATATCTTGTCCTCAAGATACGGTTATCAAAACCAATTTCAGGCAATTTTATGCCATACTCTCACTCCAACTGCTTTCACGGCATCACTCAGTAAACTTTATTGACATAAAGAGAGTCAGTAATGTCCTTAAAGATGCCACATGGCTGTATTCAAACCTTTCTTCCTTTACCTTGATAGAATTTTTGAATAGTAGGATGCACAGAATTGTCTATTAACCACCCATTCTCAAAAATGCCAGTGTTGTGTGGGTCAAACTGGCAAATTACAGTTAAGTAAAATACAGTTTTTAGTTTCCTGCATACAGTGGAATCACAGCAGAAAATCTTTCCATTCTTTAACAGTAATGGCAGCAACATCTGTTGCTTTATTTTTCATAGTATGCTCAGAAAATGACTGAGTCTGAATCGGCTAAACACTTAACAAGGAATCTGAGAAAAGGGAAAATCATTCCCCTCTCCCTGACTTTACTATGGGCAGCTGATGAAGGGGGGAGGATTTAAAGAGTGATGATTACATTTAATGGCCTTTCATGTGGTCAAGCAAAACTTGCCATGAGTATTACTTAATTCACAATGCACAATCAATTCAAAATATTTGACCAGAGGTGAAGAAAATAAACTGCTACATTCAAAATTTCCTTATAAATATCCACTGTGTTTGCAAGGCAATGAAACTGTATGAAACTGAATGAAAGAGTAATTATTGCTTCTTGGCCTTTTGGCTAAGATCAAGTGTAGATAGAGTAATTATGTGTTCATTTCATAAAGACCAGATTAGGCTCAGTTCACACAATGGTTTGGAGACCAGAAATGTGCCATGGATTCTTGTTTTTATTCATTCCCTGCCTTTCTTACATAAAGATCCCCTCTCCACTAATCCTCAACTAGATCTGGATGAGGAATAACCATAGTTAGCCTAACCAAGACTACCTCCAAACCATGGTTTTAAGTAGGTTACAGCAAATTATGGTTATAGAAAACCATGGAAGAAAGGTGAGGATTTGTTTGTGAGAGGAAAGAAACAATACATGAGCTGATGGCACATTCCTGATCTCCAGATCATATTTTGAAGGGAGGGAAATGTGATGTCCATAGTTGCACTGTATTTCTCTCCACCACTGTTAACTTTTAAAAGTCAGGGATGCATTCCTATATTTTCAGATCAGAGATACACATTTTATTTATTGATTTATTTATTTTTCACATTTGTATCCCGCCCTCCCCAATGGGCTCAGGGCGGCTAACAAGGGCAAGGTAATTAGCCGTGCCATAATTAAAACATATAAAACATAATAAGAACATCCAACACTTAAAAACAACAGTGCTCAATGTATTACAGATATCATAAATCCAAAATGGAATCAACACAGTTCCAGGTGATACTCCCATGATATTTGTGCCCAATGGCAACGGCTTATCGGATCTTCTTTACATTTTCCAGGTTCTTCCTCTGGGCCTCGTCGGTGCATCCTTTAAGATACCATGACGGTGGTGGTATAGTAGGGTGGCGGCTCCTACTCAAAGGCCTGGTGGAAAAGCTCCATCTTGCAGGCCCTGCGGAACTGCATAAGGTCCCACAGGGCCCAGATCTCCCCCAGGAGTCATTCCCCCAGGTAGGAGCCGCCACTGA
>NW_015160352.1:93169-98538 GCF_001447785.1 Gekko japonicus
TCGAAGGTTGGGAGAGGGAGCCCCAACCCTGCACTGGCCCGACTCAGGCCCAGGACCTCCATCTTCGCCGGGTTTAGTTTCAATCGGCTCAGCCGGAGCCAACCAGCCACAGCCTCTAAAGTCTGATGAAGGTCATTGGGACTCGAGTCCGACCAGCCACCCAGCATCAGGTAGAGCTGGGTGTCATCTGCATATTGATAGCACCCAAGCCCATAACTCCGGGCAATCTGGGCAAGGGGGCGCATATAGATGTTAAATAGCATCGAGGACAGCACCGCTCCCTGAGGTACCCCACAATCAAGGGAATACCTACAGGATTGCCGGTCCCCGACTGCCACCCTTTGTCCCCAACCTTGTAGGAAAGAGGCAAACCATTGAAGGGCAAGCCCCTGAATCCCCACATCGGCGAGGCGGTGGGTCAGCAGCTGATGGTTGACCATATCGAATGCGGCTGACAGATCTAACAACAGCAGTGCCGCCACACCCCCTCAATCCAGATGCCTTTGGAGATCATCAGTCAGGGCGACCAAGGCCGTCTCAGTCCCATGACCAGGGCGAAAACCGGACTGGAAGGGATCTAAGACTGAAGCATCCTCCAGAAAGCTCTGTAGCTGTAACGCCACCGCCCTCTCAATACGTTTGCCCAAATAGGGCAAATTGGACATTTTGAAGATGAAGAGGATAGGATTTATACCCTGCCCTTCACTTGGAGTCTCAGAGCGGCTTACAAACTCCTTTCCCTTCCCCTCCCCACAACAGACACCCTGTGAGGTAGGTGGGGCTGAGAGACCTCTGACAGAAACTGCTCTTTTTCAAGGACATCTCTGACAGAACTATGGCTTGCCCAAAGTCATCCAGCAGCTGCAAGTGGAGGAGTGGGGAATCAAACCTGGTTCTCCCAGATTAGAGTCCGTGCACTTAACCACTACACCAAACTGGCTCTAAGTGATATGGTTAACATTGGCTGCAATCAGACATGCTGTTTGATCTGAATGGTATCGCTGTTCCCTTCTGGATTTAAACTGCGTGTCCAGACAGCAACATCTGTCTTCCGTTCCTCAGTCATGGGCACCCCATTCTCACCTGTCTTCCAGCTGGAGTTACTGGGAAAGTCTGGTCCTTCCTCATGCATGTGGTTTCACCCCACATTTGTGGATTTCTGATCAATTCATCACACTCTCAAGTCATTTGGGAAGTCTGACTGTTCCCTTCCAGTTTGGGGCTTTTTTTTTTTTTGAGGCAGTTAGCGTGGAGCGCATAACTGTATATTCGCCCCCCTCTCTCCCTCCCTCTCTCACACACAGGAGCTTCTCAAAACTGTGTTTTCTTCTTTAAAAACTTACAAAATTAGACACCTTGTGTACTTTTTTCTGTGCTTTCTGGCCATGGGTTGGGGAAGTGGTTAATTGTTGGTTTGTATATAGAGTTTGGAAGGAAAGGAGGCTGTATGCTCATCCGTTATGAAGTGAAGTTATAGCTGTATGTTGGATTTAATTCTGAAAACTTCAATAAAAATATTTTAAAAAAATAAAGTTAAAAGTCGTTGTGTCAGTCTTTTGGGGCAACTCCCTATTTATACAAATGTTAAACTCAATAACATTATGGTCACTGTTCCCAAGTGGTGGTATCACTTTTACATCTCTTACCCGGTCTTGGGCATTACTTAGGACCAAATCCAGGATTGCCTCTCCCCTGGTATGTTCTGTGACCATCTGTTCCATAGCACAGTCATTGAGAATGTCTAGAAACTCAATCTCTTTTTCCCGACTTGAACACATATTGACCCAATCAATATGTGGGTAGTTATAATCACCTATTATGACACAGTTATTTCATCTAGCCACTATCTTTAATTCATTCATCATTTTATACTCCTCCTCTGTCTTTTGATCTAATGGGCGATAACAAACTCCCAGTGTTAGGTTTTTCTTTAACATTATAACTACTACTACCATGTAAATTCAGAATTTTTTAAAAATAATAAATATTTCTAAAGGGTTTGTTTTTTTAAAAAAAATCACAATTGTTTCTTTAAAGGATCCCTGTGGTTTGCACAGGATCTATTGGACCAAAAACTGATAATCTAGAGCATGCCCTGTAATGCTTCCAGATGGGCATTTCAACTCTCTAGATAATAGTTATTAACTTTTGCCTTCAGGTGGCTCCCCGGCAAAAGGATTCCCCGAATGGATGCCAAATATACGACATCCATTCAGGGAACCAGTTTGGCCAGCTGAATCAGATGGCTGGCATCCATCTTGGTCCACTTTGGCCCAAGCAGTGCCCTGCATGTGAGATATTGGGGTGATATTAAGAAGGGTGTTTCTGGCTCTTTTAACCTATAAACTGCCCCTAAGCATAAGGAGGGGTCTGACTGCTAACATATGTACATATTTTACTGTCTACTTTGTATCAATTTATTGGGTTCAGCTGTTTGTATCAATTTATTGGGTTCAGCTGTTTGGCCTGTGTCAATGGAAGAAAACCTTTATGGGTAGATGATGAAATATGTCACTTTAGAAGATGAACAAACCCTCAGTGGTACAGTTGATAACCTACACACTTCCTGCAGAAATACTTAGTTTCTATTCTGTACTTATGTGTACTGTAGCATAAAGGAGAAGGTGGCATGTGGATGTGCTTCTGCAAGGACTGGAATGTGGGAAGCAGAACTTGTACAGCTCCACCCTTGAAAATAACTTTGAGAGGAATGGGAGCTCCCCATGTTGCATGTGAGATGTGGCACCTATAAAACATAAAATGTTTAACAGTTGACATCTGAAGCAGAAGCACAACAGTTGTGCGTCATTCCAAATTTTACTGTTGGGCCTGGTTAAATGGCTATTAAACTTCCCTTAATCTATAGTTCCCTCAGCCATTCCCTGTGAGCGAATAGTTAATGAAAAGATTTTCACTAGAGTTGCATCCTGGCCCTTGCACGAAATATCCCACCAGTAGTTCAGAGGCTTCCCTACTACCAAATGCGCTGTACTTTCTTCTCTTTGGGGAAGTTCTTGACTGTCCATCATATCCACTAAGGTAACTCCAGCACCCTCAACTGTCTAAACCTCTACTTCTTTGCCCTCCTTGTAATTGCAGTCAACGTCTCTTTTATTTATCCTTTATTTCCATACATTCCTGGCCAGGATTCCTAACATTGAATATCTGTAGGATCCTGATTCCTTCCTAATAACTAAGGTGTTGTAATTCCTGTTGTGATACTTGGGTAATAATTGGGGTTGCAGTGTGTCAATTCATAGGTCCCATGAGCTCAGGATTGCAGCCTTGAGGCAACATATGTTCTCCATATTCTACTGAAAATGATCACTTATGCACACCTTGTTCATTTCAATGAAACTGTGTCCAACATAGTCAAATGTGGTCCTTCTTGGAAGAATGCTACTTATCTTTCTTGGTGTCCCTTCCTTGACACTTTTTTAAATACAATGAATAATCGTTACAAGTGAGAACATTTGGGTACATGACTGATAATCCAAAATGATAGTTATTATTTAAATGAAATATTTTAAAGAAGCATCTGAATATTGTTGTAAGTCACATCACCATATTAGTTTTATGTGTGCACATTAAAATTTGTAATAGTGCCTTAACAGAAACAACATATGGCTGTCAAAGCCATTCTCAAAAAGCAATAAATCATTACGCAAGGGAGCACTTGAGCACTTTTAATCTTGATGGATGCATGTGTCTTGGAGTACTTTAACTACAAACTCCATTAACACTGCAGACCACAGACAGAATCCCAACTGCAAGGGGACAATATAAAAAGGCTCATCCATTTAAGCACAATTTGTAAACATCTGCCATTCATTTGATAGCCTTTGGAAAACAAAGATGTTTATGGGTGACGTTTAATGGGTTCTGCATTGTGCTGTCTGGAGGAAAAAATGTATTAGAGAGGAGAAATGATTTAAGTGCTTGTGCCTGATATTTTCCACTGCTGCTTCTTCAACACAAAAGGTTCTGCAAGGTTTGTTAAGGCAGAATTATTGAGCTACAGCCACTAACTCTCCTCCCAATAGCACAGCAGTAAATCCACAGCATAAATCAGATTCCTTTTTCAAAACCATTAGGAGTAAGTAGAAAATCCAACAAGAGCTTATTTAAAGTAGAAGGAAATACTTAAGGTGGGTAGAGGCAGAAACGAAATAATCCTTCCCTGTTCTTACCTCCTGTCGTGTGTACGCGCACACCCATACAAAACTGCAAATAGCTGAACTCCTTTTATCTCACTGGGATGAGAGTGGGACCAAATCAAACAGAGGTGACTCAATATGCTGTGCTACAGAAATGGATGGTACTTGTGTCCAAAACAGCTTAGCCCAGGGATTCCTAAACTGTAAGTCACCATTTCAAACTGCCAGGGTCACTCTGCACTCAGCTCAGAAGACCAAGAATTTCAGCTAATTTTCACAAGCTTCATTCCTAGACTCCATGGCCATCAACTCATGTTAATGTCAGTGGAACTAAACAATGTTCAGCAATGGTACAAAATAGGCAGAAGCAGGGCTGCTGAGAGTTGCTATGGTCACCTGGAGAAAGATTTGAACTGGGGCCCCCATATGACCCTGATCTAAACCAAATATCCTAACAAAACAAATCCCTTCACTGGCTGTTACCATGCATCTATAAAAGGAGCTGTGTGTCTATCTGTTTGTCCCTTTGTGGCAGGCATAACTCATCAGAAAATAAAACTAGGAACCTCAAAATTGGCCCCTTCCTTCAGGATAATTGTGGGAGTCCCAGGGCAAAAAAATGAAAGGAATTGGAATATCCTGGCCCAGGTTTTTTTTAGGAAACCCCCCCCCCCCATGCCCTTTGCAAAAAAAAGCCAAGCTTGGGTAGTGGTTAAAGTGTCAGACTAGTACCTGGGAAATCTAGGTTCAAACCACCACTCTGCCATGGAAGCTTGCTGGGTGACCTTGGGCCCATCACACACTCTCAGCCTAACCTACTACACAAGGTTGTTGTGAGGATAAAATGGAGGAGAGGACAATGTTGTAATGCCAGGGATGTCAAACTTATGGCCCACAGGCCAAAACTGACCCATCCAGGGCTTTAATCTGGCCCTTGGCTCTTTTCTCCCCTCCCCTCTCCTCCCCTCCCCCACCTGTTTTCACCCTTCATAGCTCCAGGCTGCCAACATTCCCAGCTCCCTCAGCCTTGTCTTTCCCTGCTTCGGCAGGAAGCTCTTCTGGGCTTGCAATGTTGCAAAGAAAACACAGAATAGGACCCTTAGTCCCCCCCCCTTTTCCCCAGATATCTTTTCCTCTGTAAAATGTTGTCTTTTCCCCTTGTAGACCATATAGGTTTGAATTACACTTGACAATGTTGAACCTAAACTCATG
>NW_015160352.1:99507-99698 GCF_001447785.1 Gekko japonicus
CAACTTTTAGACCCCATTTTCGTTAGAGGGGGGGGGGGGGATATCGCTCCTCCCTCTCTAGTTTTCCGGATTTTCGCAGGGGGATTTATTCAAAAAATCTTAGTTCTTTATAGCTTTGGTTGCTCTTTGTATTTACTCACAGTCTTTGATTTTTGTTGGAGATGCACAGTTCTTTAGTGAAGTTACAGACC
>NW_015160353.1:0-52957 GCF_001447785.1 Gekko japonicus
CCACCTGGAGGTTGGCAACCCTAGCCACACCCTGCTTTTCTTTCTATGATGTATGCCTACTTCTCCACCCCATTTTACCTCCTACTGTGCAGTGGCCACAGAACAGCTGGGCTGGCACAGCTGGGGAGCATGAATGTCTTTATCGGTCACAATGCAGCTTTGTTTGGCTCTGCTGTGCTAGCAGAATGCAATAACTCACTGCATCATGCTGGCAGGAGGCTGAAGGGCAATCCAATCCTGCTCACGTGGCACTTAGCAGAGGATCAGATTGTGCAGCAGAACCCCAACAAACCCAGACAGAGGGTCTGCATCTGCAAACTTCCCTCGCAAATGAAAAAGAAGAATCTCCTCTATTCATTTTGGTCTAATAAAAAAGCAGGATGACAGAGAAGAATGGCTGTTAAAGTAATACAATGATTCAGAGAATTACTTGGATGTATATCTAACTCAGTTGTTGGTGTTTGTTCAGGAAAAATGACATTAAAAAAAATCCTTTCCACCTCTGGAGGACAGATTGTTTTTATACAGAATGTTTGTTTCTGTTACTCTCAGGTCAGAGAGAATCAACTGCCACATCCACAAGATAAATTCATGACGCTGGAGTACTCAGGTGGGGGGGGGGCTGTAATTTTAGACTAAGCATGCTGGGACTTACTCCCAGATCTTTCCAGCACTGGCTTGGGAAATACCTGGAGATTTTGGGGGTGGAGCCTAGGGAGGGTGGGGTTTGGGGAGGGGAGGGACCTTAGCAGGGCATAATGCCAGAGAGTCCAAAGCAGCCATTTTCTCCAGGGGAGCTGATATTGGTTGGCTGGAGATCTATTGTAATAGGAGGAAATCTCCAGGTGCTACCTGGAGGTTGGCAGCTGTACTTCCAGAACCTGTTTGGAACACTATGACTCCACCCTGGGGTACATGACGAAATAATGAAAAAGAGAGTGTCTTTGAGCATTTACAAAATCCTTACCTTTACCTAATGAATAATCCAAAGCAGCCTTCCCACCCATAGATCTACCATGTGCGCTGCCATTGTGCACTGTGTCAACTGTTGCTGCAGTCCAGAGTGCCTGGCAGCCATTTATATGATCACAACATGCTGAGATCCAGGGAGCCACAGTTTTGCACGTCTAAGCCATGGATGCTGCTGCCATTTTAAATGGATTTAAACATGCCACAAGGACCCAATTCTGATTGGGCCTGCAGCGCTGCCGCTCTTAGTAGTTAGACTCTGATTTGTGGGAGAGCTCTTGTGCCAAGAAGCTCTAGTGCAGAGGCAGGGTTAGCAATTCTTAACAATGATCACTAAGGGGGCATTCTCAATAGAGTCGTGAAGTCTTCCATACACAGTGGAATTTATTCTATGGTTTCATTCTGCAGAGCTAGTAAAATGTTGGGAGGGGTGGGACTGGAATTTGTTGCTGAAAGTTGGCACTTGCTCATTTCATTTGGGTTGGGGCAACCTAGGAAGGCGCTGCTAAACCACAGGGAACTGCTTTGGCAAGAAGTATTTGCAAGCCCTTGAAGCAGCTGTCCCTTTCTAAAGCAAGGGAACATGTGGAAAGATGATATTCCATATGATTCCATTTTATAAAAACAAAATGCATAAAACCACTGTTCTTCTATACAAAATGTGCCATTGAAAAGACAGATGACGAATTACATTGCAGATGTGTTGTTATAACAGTTCCCAATGCTATGGAATAAAATTCACTGCAGTTATATGCATGGATAATCAAGCAGCAGTGGACCTTTCATTGGGTGCTGAGACTTGAACTCTATATGGGCTTGTGAGGAATTATAGGCTTCGTTGTACACAAACTGACTTTTTGAGCTAGCAGATCTTGATTTGAGCACATAAATGCAATGAATAATCATAATGGTAAGAAACTACACACACACACCCCAATTATACAGAGTGCCCGCTGTAATTTTTGTTTTTACTTGTTTCTCATATTTCTACAGTGTGGTCACACCAACCTGATCATGCATGTTCAAATGGTCATATATTCATTTTGTCAGAAATACCACACTAACTCAGCTTAGAGGGAACACTGGTGCCAAGGTGCCCAGTGATAACCTTCCTGACGCTTGTCAAGTGTTCGTAGAGAGTGGGCAAAGCCAGGTGAGGCTTTTGCCCAGCAGGGCTTTGGAATTCGCCACTGGAGTTCTGATTGGCTTGGCACTCATGGGCACCACACTGAGACTCCTGCTCAAGAGGAAGACCGAGCAGAATTTGGCTCATGAAGACAAATAATTGATTCCTTACGGCGATTTCAATGGGCTTAGACTGAAGTAATTGTAAATGATTGCACTGTAAAGTACAAGGAACAATGCTCCCTCTAAGCTGTGGAGTCTTGTGAGCAAAAATTCTACTTTGTGAGCTACTAGCATTAAAGTTTTGAGTGAGCGATTTGGCTGCTACATAAATTAGTTTGCTCGGGAGCCCTCCTTCCTGAGCAATTTGGTTACTGCATAAATTAGTTTGCTCTGGAGCCATTCTTCCTAAGCTAAGACCAAAATGTGTGAGCTGGAGGCTAAAAAAATGTGAGCTAGCTCACACTAACTCAGCTTGGAGTGAACACTGACAATGAGTATCCAATATTATTTGGGATTGAGATCCAGGTTCATAAAATGGTCAATAGCAACTTCACACAGTATTTAATGTTATGCTAGGCAGTGAAACTTTTTTTGGAGGGGGAACACACACTAATAGTTCGGAATAAATATGGATTTAGTAAAACAGCAGTAAACCAATGTACTGTTTTTGCTTACCACCACTGCAGTTATAAAAAGAGAGTGGAGCAAGAGATGAAACTTTTTTTTTGGGGGGGGGAACACACACTAATAGTTTGGAATAAATATGGATTTAGTAAAACAGCAATAAACCAATGTACTCTTTCTGCTTACCACCACTGCAGTTATAAAAAGAGAGTGGAGCAGGAGTGATGGAAAAAGTCAGATGGAGGGAATAAGCTAACAGCTGTTTTAAACTTTAGAGACATAGTTATGTGGGAAATAGCACATTTGCCCACAAGAATTCTTAAAGATCAGCTTTCACCCAGAAGTCTGTTTAGGAGCTAAGGCATGCTTCTGGCTATTAATAAGACCTTCATTTAAAAGCACCATTGGCAAAGGAGGTAAAATGGAAGCAGAGGGTCTGGTTGTAGTCTTCAGTGTACAACGTCTTGGAAATGTTAAGCAGCAGGTATGTTATCAAACAGAAAACGAAAGGCTCTTGAAAAAACATGAACTGTTGATACTAAAACACAACTATAGATTGTGAAATCTATCTTAACCATATCATTTTCCTGTCTTTATTATTTTCAGGGTTTTATCCTCCAATAATGACTGATCATTTAACATATCATACAACTATATGCCAACTACAGTGCTAACACTTTAGGAAAGGATTTTAAAACATTACAAATAATGGTATGTTTAACAACATAATGCAAGGAAATCTAATAATTGTACCAAAGGGCCTAGGAGGCAACTGTTAGGAGGGGCCATGGCTCAGGGGTAGAGCATTTGCCTTGCATGCAGAAGGTCCCAGGTTCTAGTACAGGCATCTCCAATTAAAAATTTCAGGTACAAGTGGTATGAGACATTTCTACCTAAGAGCTTGGGGAGCTGCTGCCACTCTGAGTAGACAATACTGACCTTGATAGACCAATGGTCTAATTCAGTGTGAAGCAGCTCCATTTATTTATTTATTTGATTTTTCAGCCACCTTCCCCTGGCAAACCGGTCTCAGAGTGGTGTACAACATAGTCATAGAACATCAATTAAGAACAGGTTAAAGCCAGTAACAAACAGAATGCAACTGGAGATGGCGCAAAGAAACCAGAAACACCTCTATCTCACAGGGGTGGGTGGAAGTGCCAGGATGGAACTGTCACTGTCCTCAACTGAATGCCTGGTGAAACATCTCTGCCTTGCAGGCCCTGCGGAACTGTAACAAGTCTCAGAGGGCACGAATGTTGTTTGGCAGAGAGTTCCACCAGCTTGGAGCAGGGCAGAGAAAGCCCTGGCTTGGGCTGAAGACAGCCAGATGTGTCTTGGGACGGGGACCACCAATAGATTTTGGTTTGCAGAGTGCGATGCTCTTCTGGGGGTGTACAAGGAGAGGTGGTCCTGAAGGTATATAGGTCCCTGACCATTTAGAGCTTTAAAGGTCAATACCAGAACCCTGAACCTGATCTGGTACTCCACTGGAAGCCAGTGCAGCTCACATAGCACAGGATGGATATGTGTTGTGTGCTGTGTCCCTGTAAGGACCTGTGCTGCTGCATTCTGTACCAGTTGGCGTTTCCGGGTCAGCCTCAAGGGTAGGCTCACATATAGCGAATTACAGTAATCCAGCCTGGAGGTAACCATTGCATGGAATACAGTGGCTACTTGCCTGACCTGGTGTGGTTGAAAAAATGTCAGTCTCTGGCAACATGTGTTTAAGAGCTGAGCCAGCATCCGTTTCCAGGATCCAAGTCCATAATATGCTTATGTTCACATTTGGCAGGATTTCTAAAACAAAAATGGCCAGTGTCTATATTCTTGCCAGAGGTGACAAGATGCGGTTTCCAGAATGTTCCTGCTTCTAGTTGCAAGCCTGTTTTGCACACTGATTTGGCAGTAAGCCCCAGTGAATGCAGTTGGAATTATGAGTAAATTTGCATATGTTAGAAAGCATGTGTAATGTCATAGAGGTGACAAGATGCGGTTTCCAGAATATTCCTGCTTCTAGTTGCAAGCCTGTTTGCACACTGATTTGGCAGTAAGCCCTAGTAAATGCAGTTGGAATTATGAGTAAATGTGCATATGTTAGAAAGCATGTGTAATGTCATAACCTTTGAACAGACTATCTATGATATGGCCAAGCTTTCTTTACATCTTTCCAAAGAGATGTTTAAACAGAAAATGCTAAATATTTTCACTTATTTTCTCTTCTTGTGAATATACAAAGAGGATGATGATACCATAATTCATTTCTGTCACAATATATAAAACTAACAACATATAGTTCATGTGATTTTATTTTAATGTAAAAAAATTGAACAAATGTACTACAACCCCCCCTAAAACAAATAAAATGATGAGAACAAAATGTTTTGTAACATGAACAAATAGTTTAGCAACATTTTATCTTCCCTTACACCTGTTTCTTAAACATCCTGCTTTTAAAAAATGCATTGGAGTTATTTAGACTCTGGCATAGAATCATAGCTCATCTGTACATAAAATATGAGATAGATTCACTCTTATTTATGGTTAGAAACGCTTAATACTGTAGGAGTTTTAAAATACCTATCCTCTTGCAGGAGAAGGAGGCCAGATTTTAAAATCTGGGACATTTTCTCTTGAAGGACAACAGAATATGCATTCTGGACACAAATAGGAAATGCAAAAATAGAATAATTTCATTTGCTAAACAGGGACCCAGAAGAAACAAGATGAAAATCCCACTGTGTTACCTAGAAGCACAAATAACAAAGATTCTATTTAGAAGAGTAAAGTCTATCCCTTATAAGTGGTGCCAGCTATGACTGCTCTTGTAAGGGCAGATCTACAGAAGGCTGGGGAATCTATACACGTATATTTTGGTACAATTCATTGAACAGTGCAGTATTAGAAGTGTCACTTGCCAGCACAAGCGAGGAACCAGACACATGCAATAAAAAATACAGTTTTAAGAACTGGCAGGTACAGTCTCTGAAAGCAGAAGTAAGCAGACACAATTCCAGTGAGTACAATATCTTACACTGCCAAGGAAAATCTCCCATATGGCATTAAAAGTTTTGATCTGAATTTATTATGGCTTCTTAACCACACTCACTAAAACACTTTTCTATGACCAACATGTTTTATTTCATCTTTTTTTAAAAAAGAAAAAGTATGCTGGATACTACCATTTGGTTATTAAAATTACAGATCTCTCAACACCTTTCCTTCTTCATCATCATCACTATCAGTGACATTGACTTGCTGTATACTTGAGGGAGTGGACGGGGTTGCTGTAAAAACATTCTCAAGGGCCCCAATGTCCAGCTGAGGAATAGGGTTTAAGTATTCCTCTTCTGTTTGACTGTGGCTGCTGTAATAGGATGTCCCTTCCAAGCTCTCACAACTGTGGGAGTCTTCACTATGCATGTGCTCATCAGGGTATTCTCTAAAAGGATAGTCTCTGTTCAGAGCAGAAAACATAGCCTCATGTTTTTGATACTGGTCTTCGTAAAACCCAAGGCATTCAGGCATGGAGCTGGGGAAGTTCCCATAGCCAAAAGGAGGACGGCTGTATGGACACGTGCTGCAGAAAGAAAGAAAAATTATAACAAATCTTATACCAATTGAAGGTCTATTTTAACATAGTCAAATTGACTAGTGACTGTGAATTTGAAGGTAGAAAATGAATTGTGTAGTGAACAAAAGAAAGGGTCTCATTTGGATAGAAACTCTTAGTCACAAAAGGTAGGATTATTAGCATATCTAGATATTGTTACCCTTTACAAGACTGAAAACAATGAACTATTTAATGTTTTATCATTAAACACATTATAGTATCTGAAGAAGTGAGCAGTGACTCATGAACACTCATACCCTACCACAAATTTTGTTAGTCTTTAAGGTACTACTGGACTCTTTCTCTTTTCTACTGCTACAAACAAACATGGCTACCCATCTTGATCTATTAAAGAATATTAATTTTTGCCAAAATTAGTTAAACAAACAAACAAAAAGCACATGAAAATGTTGCATACATATACAATGTACATAGGAACAACCAATATATCTAATTCCCAATGTGGCTAAATCTATGGATACCTAAATCCTGGAGCCATGAAGAGCCAAGAAAGATTTTTCTACAGCCTGAAAAATATCCCAGGTGTGCAGAAAGATCTAAAATCTTAAAAATAGAAGCAACACCTATAACTTTAAGAAATGAATGTCCTCAGTGACCATTGCTAGGCAACCACACATTATTGCCAGCCTTCAAGTCTTGATTTCTGTCAGTAAAAGGCAGGGCTCTTTATGGGGCTGTTTTAGCCTCTGAGGGAGAACTCATCAGGGCCAGGCCTGTCAGCAACCACCAGGTAATATGATACCACATCGCTTGCATGACTCATCCAGGCCCAGCAGTTTCCTAACATCTAAGCATGACCACCCCATGAAAGCCAGTGTAGCGTTTAGAGTTCCAGATTGGATCTGGAAGACCCAGGTTCAAATCCCCACTCTGCCATGGAAGCTCACTGGGTGACCTTGAGCCAGTTACACATTCTCATACCCATTATTAGTGGGTGAGAAGGAAGCAAGGAAAGAGGATGGGGGAAATGAGGCGCCCCACAAGTTCTTGGCAGTTCTCCACTGTGTGACTTAATAGCCAGCACTGCACATCTGGGCTACAGTTTTTCTGGGTAGGGGATGGTGGGGAGAGGGAGGGAAACTAAACACTGGGAGCAGATAAACATAGGTTGGATGCTGGGTAGGAAGGTCAAAAGAAAGCAGGAAAAGGGGAGAGGCTGTGTAGGCTTTCACAGAAGGAACAGAGGAATTGTGGGGGAACATGCTCCCTGCAAGTCCTTGTGGGTCCCTTACTTGCCATTATCTAATGCAGTAGTAGATTTCCCCCCATAAAATTAATTTTTTTCATACTACACATTTTGAATAAAACCTTGTCTTTCACTTCATATCTAATGCAGTAGTAGATTGTCTTACTTTTCCCCCATAAAATTATATTTTTTCATACTACACATTTTGAATAAAACCTTGTCTTTCACTTCATTCACCCCCAAATTTCACAATTTTTCCAACAGAAAAATTTAAAAAGTCCTTAGACTTTTCTATGCTGTACATTTTGAGTGAGAAAAACCTTGTCTTAAAAAATGTTTTAGGCCTGCCAAAAGAGAAACTATTTCATAGGAGGTTTTTTTCTACGTGTTCCCCATAATGTTGCACTTTTTTCCATTGGAAAAACTAAGTAAGTCCTCAGAATTTTTCTTGCTATACATTTGGAATTAGTGAAATGCTTTTTAAGAAATGTTGTTTTCACTCAAAATGAGAAAATGTTTCATAGGGGTTTTTTTTAGTGGTCCCCAAAATCTCCCAATTTTTCTTTTTGGAAAATCGGGGGGGGGGGAGAAAAAGTGTTTTTTCCTGAATTTTTACTCCCCCCCCCCACCTCTGGGCCTTCCCATTAGTAGTGAAGATGCTTGGAAAACCTCCTAAGGAGAAAATTCCACAGCCTGAAACCACCAAGAGGATTCTACTCCTTATAGCTACCAACCAAAGCTCTGAAAGTTATTGCATATGGACAGGCCTCTCTACGAATAGGGAGAGTTGTAAGGAAAAGGTGCTTTATTTTATGTGGCATTCTGGTCCTAGGCCATTTAGGGCTTGAAAAGAAACAACTTGTACCTATAATTGTGCCCAGAAGCTGTGGCAACCAATTAAACTCTTTTAACATATGAACCCTGTGTTCCCTCTGGCTAGTTCCAGCTAACAACTAAGTTACCATAATTTAGGTCAGCTGCACCTTCTGAGTGGTCTTAAGTGGTCTCATATAGTGCATGTTATAGCCCCCCTAATACATGTTTGACAGTGGCTGGGCCATTTCTTCTCAAGAAAGGGTGCAGCTGGCCGGATAAGCCAAACTACTGCTGAACTCTTTCCTGAATCTGTGCTTAAACTAGTTCATGCTGTTCACAGACAACATTGGGATCCTTCAGAGGAGTTACAGAGAAGAAGAGGAGTAATAACCCAGGAGACGGATATGGTCAGATGGACCGGAAATCCAGAAGAGGACACTGACCCAACAAACCAGAGAGAGAAGATGGGGGGAGAAAATAAACAATAGTGTTAAATTGGTCTAGTTTTGGACACTGGACTACTGATGAGAACAATTGCAGTGGATGAAACACAGAGAAGAAAAAAGAGGGAAGTGAGAAGATGGGCAGGTAGGGTTGTGAACTTCCAGGTGGCACCTGGAGGTCTCCTGCTATTACAATTGATCTCCAGCTGATAAAAGATTAGTTCCTCAGGAGAAAATGGCTGCTTTGAAGAGTGGACTCTATGGCATTATACCCCACTGAGGCCCCTCCCCTCCCCAAACCCCACCCTCCCCAGGCTCCACCCCCAAAATCAACAGGTATTTCCCAACCTGGAGCTGGCAATACTAAGCCCTGCCCAGGCCCAGACTATTGAGTTTTAGCACGGCTGCTTCATCTTGCATTTTTCAACATACCTGGTCTTTACATCCTGCTCTATAAAAATGGTACCTTTTCCTAGAGCTGGCAACCCTACAGGCGGGGGGGGGGATACAGAAATTCACACTAGATCTTGTTACTCCAAATCCTTCAGTAGTTGCCCAGTCACTATCCAATTCTTCATTCTGGAGATATGTAAATAGCTGCATTACCTTGATGGGAAATAATGTGGCCCAGGTAAGAAGTATGGATGGTGAAATGAAAATCGAGGAGGAGCTCCAAATAGAGTGGCTGGATGACCAATGGGAGGAGGCTGATAGACGTGTGGATGGGGAATGGGAGGAGCTTGGGGAATGGGTCCATTTCTAGGACAGGAAGAAACACCTGAGTACTCCTTAGGGACTTGATTATTAGAGACACCATATCTTGAGTGTGCAGTGCTGGTATTATTTGGGTTCCTGCTTGCACTCTCAATTGAAATTTGGGTAGGTCTCTTTACAGAGCAATTTGTTCCTGAAGATACACGGTGAGTTTCTGTGGGTGAAGGTGCAGCGAAACGTTGAGGTTGAAGCACTGGGTGGATTGGCACATTTGCAGCTGGGGCAGCCAGTTGTGGTGTGCTTCCTACATTGGGCTGGAACAGTGTAATGGGGCCTGGATGCTGAGCAGAAGGAGCTGGCAGCTGGAGAGTAGAAGGTGCTTCACCTGTGGAACAAATATAAGGTCAGTCTGCTTTATTTTTAAGTCTCATATTATGCAAACTATACTGTGACCAAAAGATAAAGGAAAATCGGTGAACCTATAATAGCACCATTCCACAATTATATTAGAAACTAAGAGAGCTTAAGTTTATCCTGTTTTTGTAAACCTCAACCCCTTAAAAGCTGTTCCTTGCTTTCTTGTTCCCGCTTAATCCAGCCCAATAGCCATAACCATTAGAACATTCTTTTCCATGAATCAATGATATTAACAAAATAGAGCAAATGCTGTGACCTTTAATCTATCCTTTCTAATGTATTCTCAATATAAACATCCTCCAAGATTCCACTCACTGAAATCCACTACACAAAGTGTTGCTATTGGCCATGTAGTAAGCTCCCTCTGGCATCCTTTGCAGGTCTCTCAGTTCTCCATCCTCATAACAAGAATGTATTATATATAAAACCAAATTCCCAATCCTCGGTCACATCATAGTATGACCAAGAAGCAGAACCGACATGAATTCTGTGGAACAGTGGAGGAACAGTGTAAACAGTTCAGTCTTGAGAGGAGGGAAAATCTGCTTCTCACTACAAGGTGATGGGATGACTCTGAGTCAGGTGTCTGTGATGCATGTGTGAATGCAATTCCACTCTTACCCTTTCTGAAAGGAGCTCTGGAAATTGTGGACAAGGAGCAGTGAGTTTCTGATACTTTCCCCCAAACTAGGGGCTCGGTTTAAGAAGAGAGGAAATGCAGAATCCAATGTAGATTCCAGTGACAGTGGTGTGAAACTGTTCCTTAATTTCTGTGAAAGCCTTTAGGCTAGGGAGTTACATGAATCAAGGGTCCCATGATCTCACATCATCTCACAAATTTCTGTCTGCATTTCATGCTGTAGCCACTCTCCTATTGTTTCATCTCAGCACTGGCTGTCTGCATCATTTTATTGCCATTTAGTGGTGACTCCAAGATCACTACGGCGTCTCAATGCCTTATCTGAACGTGCTCCTCCCCACCGTCGAGCTGCTGTGAGCAAAAGCAGTAGAAGGGAGGATAAAACCTGGTTAGCCCTAAACTGCTCTAAAATAGAAACTTTATTAACAATGTTACCAAATGTCTAAAAGGTGATAACTCAAATGTAACTGCTGTAGTTGGAGAATGCATTTGTTAATATTATCTAGTTGGGAGCCCGTTTATTTGGATCATTATACACCAGACTGTGAACCCTTTGGGTCCATGATAAACATGTGAAATTGTCCTTTTTGTGACATGATACATTGACTGACACAACAGACACTTTCATTTATGTTTCTGTTTATTAGGATTGAAAAAGATTTTGAAACAAGGTCACATCCGGAATCTTTGTTTCATGACTAATGTGTATTATTGATTCCATGGCTGTATACAGAGTCTGGAGCCACATTGTTGATGAAGATGTTTACAATGCCTCTATAATTGTTTATACATTGATTTGTACTATATGGCTCCTTCAATGTTATGAGCTGGGTTTCATTTATGATTTTTGCTGTATATGTTGTACATTGATTGTTATATTTATTGTCCTTTAGACATTTGGTAACATTGTTAATAAAGTTTCTATTTTAGAGCAGTTTAGGGCTACACAGCGTTTATACTCCCTTCTACTGATTTGGCTGTGTTCCCGGTCTTTTTGTGAGCAAAAAGCAGACAACTGGAGCTGAATCCCCCCCCCCCCAATCTTTTCTAAGGAGATCCGCAAATTGTACGGAAGGAATCAAGTTCGAACACCCACCCCTGAATCATTTGTTATTTTCTGGGGCAGTCTCCAGAACACCCTGCCTGGCAACTGCTGGGTGTTTTGTGTTTTTGACTCAGCTTGTTCCATCTTTCCTGCCTCCCCTCTGCCTCCCCCTCTGCCAGGTCACCCCCTTTTACTTTCTGTGGGGGGAGTCGCAGGTGCCGTTTCCTCCCTGCAGCGCAGCGCAGTGCCCTGCCAGCGCCCCTGGGAGGCCGTTCCTTCCATCTCTCTTGCACGCCCTTCCTAACACCTTGAGTCCTGATGCAGACAGAGGAGAGCTTTATATTAAGCTAAATGGGAAGCCAGTGCCACAGCAGCATGGAACAGCTTTACATAGCAAATGCAGATTGGTCCAGGGTTAGATCTGGAAAAGCAGACCCAGCCCTGCTCTCTTGAACTACCTAAGGCAATGGACTCCATGATGGATGGGAAGAGGGAAAGAACAGAACTCTCAATTTCTCTCCTTGTGAAACTCAACAGCACTTTCATTTATTTTTAACAGTTACATCCCACCTTTTTTCCTTGGAACTCAAGGCAGCAGCATAAGGCTAGACAGATACTTGAACAAATTTAGACCGGTGTAGATGCAACAACATGGTGGCATTTTGTGCCTTCAGACCATGCTCTGGAACCTTTGCTAGTAACAATAATGTCCAAATGTTGCACTGAGAGAGGTTAAGGTTTAGAAGCCATTTTGCACATTATATCAAAGAATCAAATTCTTACATGAAATAACTAAGCCATCACAAACTATGACCATATCTTATCATCTCATCTATCTGCTGGCATGTTTTAGTTGTTGGTATTTGGTTGCTTCTTTAAATATTCTTATATAAGTATTCTCTTAGTATGCATGGAGACATTGGGATTCTTTTAGTTTCTATCATTTAAAGAACTCACATAAACTATTGGAATGAACTCACAGACTGGGTGTCCAATACTGTTCTGTACGTTGGGTATGACTACAGAATAGGTGGGTGACCGGAAAGGGTATATGGTTGTTGGATTTGTAGTAATGATATTCTGAGAGGTCCCGGTAAAGACAGTGGATGCTGACATTGGACTCGTAGCAATGATATTCTGAGTAGTGCCAGAGAATACAGTGGAGACTGTCAACGGGAACCGCTTCCGCTTACCAGGTCTTGGTTGGTAAACCCAACCTGTGTGAATATAAAAACGTAGGCTCAGTGAGAAAAATAGGCCATTTTCTATTATTCATCAATATATACTCAGAGATAAAAACTGAGGCTAAAAATTTAATTGTAATACAAAGGAAGGTAAACCATCGCTGTCTGTAGATTTAGGGAGTCAGGATAAAGTATAATAAGAAGCTTATAAATATAGAGACTATGTGGAAAAGTCTCTGAGTGTGTCTAGGAGGGTCTACAGGTTGCCCAAGCTTGAAGACTCTTCCTATTGGAACAGCTTCTTTCTTTGCTATTGTCTAATTACTGGGAGTGGAACCACAGTTTCACAGCTGTAAATCAGAGTTCATTAGAGGTCAGGCTCTGTAAGAAGGCACACATGTTTTCTGGGGGTCTGCATCCCATGGCTTGCATCCAGTGCTTTCAAACAAGAACAGGAGAATTAAGCTTGGGAGTTCGGCATAGGCAGTTGAGGGGGAGCCAGAGAAAAGCCCCTGTAGTCTGAGTTTCCTGAAAAAGGACATACAAGTTCCACACTGGAAGAGAGGATGGTGTATTGCATCATCCTTCCTTCTACAGAAATCTACACAGACGGAGCTAAGCACCCTATTTCAACCCTAAAACATCTTTAAACAACCCAAACAGTTATGAAGGTAGAAAGCTTATAAAGTGTTTAGCAGGAAGTACTACATGGATGAACAGTTATGAAGGTAGAAAGCCAACAAAGGAGTGGGGCTTATCAAGTGTTTAGCAGGAAGTACTACATGGATGATTATCTACCCATGGGGCAGAAACTGTGGTTGTGTACTCTGTACGTGGTTCATTCCCTTGAGACTAATGTTGCCAGCCTGGAGAAGCTGAGAGAGAGATGGGGTGTGTGTGTGAAGATGCATTTGTGAATACCATTCTCCTCTTGCCCCTTCTGAAGATAGGAGTTCGGTAAATTGTGAACAAGGGGCAGTGAGTTTCTGATACATTTCCCAAAACTGAGTTTCTGATACATTTCCCAAAACTAGGGGCTTGGTTTAAGAAGAGAGGAAATGCAGAATCCAATGTAGATTCCAGTGATGGTGGTGTGAAACTGTTAATTTCTTTTTTGTGAGAACCTTTAGGCTTGGAGGTACATAAGTCAGGGTTAGACCTACCAGGGAACTACTAGAACAGTCAGAGTGCACTGCAGTAATCTAATCTAACCAGGGCATGCAACACAGTGGCCAGATCTTTTCAGCCCAGGAAAAGGCCACAGTGGGCTAACCAGTCAAAGCTGGTAAAAGGCACATCTGGCCCCAGCTGTCCCCTACTTATCCAGCAGTAGGCCTGGGTCCAAGAGCACCTCAAACTATTCAAGGCAAGTGCAACTCCATTCAGAATGAGAGACACCTTAAATCCCAGGTCAGATTTTCAGCTCAGCAGTAGCACTTTTATCCTGTGCAGATTAAGCTTCAATTTATTAGACCACATCCACTCCAAAATAGCCTCCAGGTTGTTCAGGGTTTCTACAGCCTCCTGGTGTTGGAAATATGTGCGTTGCAAGGTCTAAAGTCAATCATTATAGGGTTAATGTGCTTACCTTGTGTGCTATTGTTTAGACTGACCTGGAAGGGAACCTGGCAGAAAGCCAATGGAAAGAAAACCCAGGAAACTGAAGCCTATTTACTAACAATCATTGGTTAATGCATTCAGGTGATTTCCTTCTAGGGGTCAAGAAGAAAGGAAGAATCTCCATTACTATCTGTGTCTGTCTGTTGTTGCAAACATGTAGTCTTAAGTGTTTGTTGTTTTGTAGATTTTCCTGTGTACTCTTTACTTTAGAAATAAAGATTTTTACGTAGAAAGAAAATGCCTCCTCTCCAGTGAATAAAGATCCATTGCAAACTCTAAATATCTAACTATTTTCACCAAATTTTCCAACACCCAGAACTGGCCCAAAGTGTGAGATAGAGCTGTGTCATCCACATATTGGTGACAACGCAGCCCTCATCTCCAGACAACCTTATCCAGAGGTTTTATGTAATCATGTTAAACAGAGCTTCTGCCTGAAGTGTTGCAGCTACCATTAGAATTATGTGTGACCTCACTCCATGACATGTGGTTGGCTCTGTGCCCTGCAGCAGCCATTTTGTAGTTGTGCCCACCACCCTGTCTCAGAACTCCAAAGGTGCCCACAGGTTCAAAAATGCTGGGGACCCCTGTTCTACTCTATTTCAGGATTTTACAAGAAGGAACACTGAAACAATCAGATTCTGACACACGTGTAGATAAATATTCTGTACCTGGAAATTCTTCTCTATGTTTTTCTTTAATCTTTTGAGCTTCATCATAATAAGGTTTCTTTTGCTCTTCAGTGAGTTTGTTCCACTCCAGTCCAAGTTGGACACTTATTTCTGCATTATTGGCAGCAGGGTTAGCTTTGGCCAAGGCTGGCCGATGAATTCTTGCCCACACCATAAATGCATTCATGGGTCGCTTGACATGGCCATCTCTATCTTTGCTAAATGGAGTATCTGGTATCCCTGGAAATAAGGAAGCAAAAGTAATATTACCTTGGTTCACACACAGTTTAATCCAATAAGCATACTAACACAGACTATTAAACGATCATGACCAGAATTCAAACAATCATGAACTTGAGCAGCAGCTTCCACATGATGCTTGGCAAAAATTACTTTTGTAACTTAGGGAAGATTTTAAAGCAGTTTGTGATGTGTTCTGGGCAGGGGAGGGAGTGTCAGTTGTTAAATACGTTTTTAATACGCACAAGACTATTGCAATCCTCTTGTATGAACCTCTTTGGATTCCAGTCAATATGCTTTTGGTTTCATACACAGACAAACTCACTGAAGGATTTGAGTACAGCTGCTGGAAAATGGTGGTGGTGAAGGAAAGGTGTCTGATGGCAATATATCTTCTTCTGTTTCTTATCTATATAGTGCTATTAATGTACATGGGGCTTTATGGAGCCAAGAAGATAGGCCTGTGCCCTAAGGAGCTCACAATTCCAAATTTGAGGCAAGAAAGACAACAAATGGAGGGGGAAAGGTAGGTGGGGAAAGGGAAACAGATATTTATCTTTGTTTCAGGAAATGAGGGGGCAACGATGTTTTGCTAAATGTTTTGCTAAACATTTTGCAGAATATCCTGATATTGTATTTAATATCTGGATGCTATTATTGGCACAATTTACCAACCACAGTGTTCAGAAACTGTTTCCAGGTTTGGGGAAAATTGTGGCAAGATGCCCTCTAGTGGCAGCAAAGACTAGGCATGCTGCCCCTCCTCATGATTTTTGCATATACCTCTAGAGGACAGAGTAAACTCCTTCATGTTCCTGTAATTGTCACTGGTGTCAGCAAGGCTAAAAGGAGAGTCACCTCTCTGGTGATCTGCACTTCCTGAAATGGAGAGATATTTAACAGTAACACTGTAAGATTTATAGTACAGTCCTGTGCACAACGATTCCAAAGTAAGTCTCACTATATTTAATGGCGCTTACTTCTAGGTTAGTACGTACAGGGCTGCCTCCTTAATTTCTTTTGGATGCAAGAGTACTGTAGACTTCTCTTGCTTTTGTAATATTTTATTTACAAATGAATAAACAGATCATATTGGAAGCAACAGACTCCTACAGTAGGTACCAAATTCATGGTCCCCTGGATTAGATTATCAAAACAAGCAAATACTTCCTCAGGCCATTTCCTATTAAGCTAAATTGAGCCCCAAACACCCAGCTATTTGTTGAACATGCTCTGTCTCTAGATTCAGACATGCTACAAACTTTTGGTGCACCCATCAGCATTGCTGTGTGTTGTAGACAGAGGGGAGAGCTTTCCAGGCAATTAAGGAAAACATTTACTCATTAAGGAAGGCTCTTTTGTTATGGTCTGACTCCTGTTACTCTGTCAGGTGAAGCCACAGAGTTAGATCTTTCATGTTAATGAAGACAGAATTGCTGTTTAGCCCCACAGCCTCTGGAGGCCTGCGAGGTTCTACCTTGTCCCCCATGTTTTTTTAACATCAACATAAAGCTGCTGGGACTTCCAGATCCAGGCTCAATGACAGAGGGAGCGTTTTGAGCTCACTCCTCTGTTCCTGAAACTTTCTGAGGTTATTCTATCACCTCAAACCGTCTCCCGCATAGAGAGGTTTGGCAAGGGACGTTGTACTGGTTGTTCCTGACGGGTGGCGACCCCCTGGCAAACACAGTTGTCCTGAAGCAGGAAAGTTTACCCAGGAACCCTGGCAAGACTGAGAAGCCGAGCTGAGCACAAGAGGAGCAGCGTTGAATCCACAGAGTCTGAAGGATTATCAACCCAAGAAACAGCTGGAAAATCGAAGCTAAGTAACGTTAATTAATAACTAGATTTAAGAAGTATAGGTCTGGGAGAGAGGGTGGAAGGAAAGCCAGTCTGGTTTAGGTGAACGAGAAAGTAGGAGGAAGAGAGACGGAACTCTGAAGCGGCTAATTAAAGGAACAAGGAAAAAAGGAGGGGAAGAGTCTCTACAAAATTCAAAGGGTAAAGGGAGTGCTAAAGGCAGATTCTGATAGTTAAGCTTTAAGTTATAAAAAGAATATCTTGGCTTCACTTGCTTTTTGTCTTTCTTTCTTTATGTACGAGGCGTCTACAGCTTTAAACAAAGCGACCGAGTGACGAGGCATTGGGAATCGGCAGCCGAGGTGCAGAGGAGTGACGTGGCAACGACGAAAAGAGAAAGGAGGGGTCGGAGGAGAGCGGAGTGGAGGCGTGGTAGAAGCAGGGCCGGCGTAGGAGCCAACGTAGGGGCCAGCGGAGCAGAGGTGTGGCAGAAGATGAAGCAGAGGACGCAGAGGCCAGCGGAGCAGAGTGGTGACAGAGAGAGCTGAGACGCCAGAGAGGAAACAACAGTAGAGAAGCAAGCAGAGAAGCAAGCAGCAATTGTAAAGAACTGTAAAGAAAACACAGATTAGATAATAGAGGTTACATCCGAGCATTATAGTGGTAGAAAAGTTGGGAACAAATAGAAAATTAATGTAAAGACAATATAAAGACAAAGAAAGGGATCGAAGAAGAGATAGATTAGGAAAGGGAGATTAAGCAGGGAATTAAGAAGAGAAACCAGTTATGGACAAACAAGGTGAAATACACTGAACAATAAATGCACGTTAAAATAGTAATATTATAATTAAAGGTCAATTTAGAGTAATACAACCAAAAAGGAAGGAAGGAAGGAAGGAAGGAAGGAAGGAAGGAAGGAAGGAAGGAAGGAAAAAAACCAAAAAGGGGGGGGGATTTTCCAAGCCCAGATCATAAGAAATAGTAATATTAAGATTAAAAATAAATAAAAATAATAACAACTATAACAAAACAAAGTAACAATAAGCAAGCTTAGAGGGCCTCTTTTCATATGGCCTCTGGATACAGCGGTAGCAGAAAAAAAGGGGGGGGGATTTTCCAAGCCCAGATAATAAAAAATAGTAATATTAAGATTAAAAATAAATAAAAATAATAACAACTATAACAAAACAAAGTAACAATAAGCAAGCTTAGAGGGCCTCTTTTCATATGGCCTCTGGATACAGCGGTAGCAGAAAATCATCTTTGCCCTCACCAGGTCAACTAGGAGGAATAAGCCAATCTAAGTTTAGCAAGATGAACCTATCCCAGGTGACAATGGCGGACTTGAATAAAATGTTACAGGAGAGTGTATCACAAGCAGTTTCCCAAGCCGTAAAGATAATGGTGGAAAACACCCTACCAACGCTGATAAAGAAGGAAATAGAACCTATAAGGGTAAAAATGGAGGAAATAACAGAGACGGAAGTAATTAAGAAGCAGATAGTAGAGAATAATCAAGAAATACAAAAAATGACCTCCACACATGTAAGATTTAAGGAAAAATTAAGAGATTTAGACTTGGATGTACAAGAGATAAAAACCAAAAGTGAAAGAATGGAGGAAACACCCATCAGTCTAGAGATGGATAAAGCCTCCCTAATTTTAAGGTGCCAAAATATACTGGAAAATATAGAGAAAAATCTTAAGGAAGAATTGACCCTAAGTAGAGCAGAGCAAGAAGAAATTGCAAATGAAATTGGTGCTCTATAGAAAGAACTCCGCATTTGCAAGGAGGCACAAAAAACCCCGGGAGGTTCACATAAAATTCTATAAGAAATGAAAGAGAAAATATTAAAAGCCTCCTATGAAAATAAGGTCTTGCTCCAAGGTGAGGAAATTTTGTTCCTAAAAGAAATTCCATGGAGAGTCAGGGAGAGAAGAGCGTCTTACTTAACTCTGACTAACCTACTGAAGAACAATAGTATCATGTTTAGGTGGCTGATTCCAGAGGGGGTGTTATTTACTTTTGACAGCAAAAGGCACAGATTGGACTCTATATTTAAAGTTACGCATTTCCTGGAAAAATATGGTGAAGACCTAGGAATGCAAAGAGAGGATGTAGAAGAAAAAGATAAAGAGGAAGATGTTGATACTGAGGAGGGTTTGTTTGAACAGGAGGAGGCTAAAAGAAAAGAACCCTCAAAAAGAAAGGAAAAGAGTAAACCAGCCAAGACAAATCACCACATGTTAACCAGGTTCAAGTACAGGAGCAGAGGGAAAAACAATAAAAAATAAATATGGGGCAAAAACCCCTTAAACTCTTAACGAGGTGAATAGCCAGGAAAAAAACTTTTCACCAATTAAATAAACTTCAGCTGGATAACACGTTTCTGCAAGAGACGCATATAAAGAAGAAAGATATTAAATACTTGCAATGTAAAAAATTAGGCACAGCGTTTATAGCCTCAGATGACAGGAAAAAAAGAGTAGTAGTAATATATGTGAAAGACCATTTAAGACCATTTAAATGTATGCTGCAGAGGACGGTAGGGCAGTAGTTATAACAATAACAAAAAATGGAAACGAAATTTTAATAGTGAACATATATGCCCCCAACCAAAGTCAAGAAAGTTTTTTCAAAGTGTTACAAGGAATGCTAAACAAATTAGAAGTGGACAAATTAGAAGGGGATTATAATGCAGTTTTAAACTCGGCAATGGATAGAAAAAGTCATAGGAAAAGAAATAAAAAAGTCAAAGTATTGCCCAAAAGCTTTTGGCAAGTAGCGGAAGAATATAGTATGATTGATGCGTGGAGAACCAAAAATTTGAGGAAGCGGGACTATACAAATTACTCTCCAAGGCACAACGCCTGGTCACGGATAGATATGGTTTGGATATCTTCCAAGTTGATTAAGGACTTATTAGACTGTGATATTTTGCCTGGAACATTTGCGGATCATAATCCTCTACTAGTAACATTAGAAGAAGAAAAGAAAAAAAGTAGATGGTCGCTGAATACAGGACTCCTTAGAGACAAGGAGCTAATGCAAAAAACAAAAGAAGAAATAGTAGACTTCTTTAAGAGAAATATTCAACCAGAAATGCCAATCGAGATAGTTTGGGACACTTTTAAAGCGTTTATGAAAGGGTGTTTCATTAGCAAAAATGCATGGAAAGTTAAACAAGCTAAGAAGAAATATGAGGTAATAGCGGATCAAATTAAGTTATTGGAAAATAAAATGAAAAATGATAACGAAAATAGGGATTATAAAGTAAAATTAAACCTCCTCCACCATGAAATGAACTTAATGTTGAACCATGAAATACAAAAGAAAATTGAATATACAAAACAATATTATTTCAAAAACATAAACAAACCTAGTAGGTGGAAATTAGGAAAGAAAGAGAAAAACGTTTTATCTGCAAACTAAAAGATGAGAACAATGAAGAAAAGAACTGCCAAAAAGAAATTAAGAAGATAGTGGAAAGGTTCTACCAAAACCTTTACCATCAAGAAAGTCAAGATGCCCATCAGATTAAAACTTACTTAGAAAAAGGGAATTACACAGTATTTAATGAGCAACAGAAGAAGATATTAAATGAGCCTATTACAATGTGCGAGATGGTAGAAGCTATAAAGAGGCAAAAGAAAACGGATTGCCAGCCGAACCATGCTGGAACCTGGAACCATGCTGCAATTACATAAACCCAATTCAAGTGCAAATGAGATTAAAATCATAGACCAATTTCCTTATTAAATGTTGATTATAAAATATTTGCTAATATTTTAGCTAAAAGATTTTAAAAGGTATTGTCCCAAACGATACACGAAGATCAGATGGGGTTCTTACCCAAAAGGCAAATGAAGAACAATCTACGTACAATTATCGATATCTTAGAATACTATGAAGTACATCCTGAGAAAAAGCTGGTTCTGATGTTCTTAGACGTGGAAAAAGCCTTTGATAACTTGTCATGGGAATTCCTACTGCAGAAGTTAGATTTAGCTGAATGTGGCCAGTATTTTATAACTATGATTAAAGCCATCTATAAAAAACAATATGCCAAAGTACTTGTAAATGGAGATGCCACCAATAATATAGAAATATGTAAAGGAGCGAGACAAGGCTGTCCGTTGTCACCTTTATTGTTTATTTTCGTATTAGAATCATTGAATAACTTTATGAGAAAAAATGATCAAATAAGAAGTTTAAAAATAAAGGGAGAAGAATTTAAACTTCTGGCCTTTGCTGACGACCTACTATTTATATTAGAGAATCCTAGAATATCCATATCTTTATTGTTGGAGGTGATAAAAACTTATGGCAATGTAGCAGGTCTTAAATTATAAGAAAACGAAGCTTATTTCGAAAAACTGTCAACCAGATACTCTGCAAGCAATCCGAGACATTACGTCGATGGAATTTGTCAAAAAAATTAAATATTTAGGGGTAAATTTGACCAACAAAAGCAGCTCTTTAATAGAGGATAACTATTACAAATTGTTAGAAGAAATTAGAAAAGATTTGGTAAAATGGAAGGATATACCCTTATCGATCATGGGTAGAATCGCAGCAATTAAAATGAATATTTTACAGAGATTTCTATTCTTGGCACAAAATGTTCCTATTTTAAGGAACCAGAATTTTTTTTAAGGAGTTAGATAAAATTACCCAAAAATTTGTTTGGCATCCAAAAAAAGCCAGAATAAGATGGAAAATTCTACAGGAGAGAAAAGAAAAAGGGGGGATGAGCGTACCAAATTGGTTTTTGTATTATAAAGCGGCCACCCTAGTATGGATAAAAGACTGGCTTTTGCTAGAAAATAAGAGAATACTAACACTAGAAGGGCATGATTTGGTTATGGGTTGGCACGCTTACGTATGGTACGGTAAAGATAAAATACATTCTAACTTTAATAGGCATGCGATAAGAGGTCCATTAAACAAAATTTGGAATGAATTAAGTTGAGATTTTACAGGAAAACCCCGAGGTGGGTATCCCCACTAGAGGCATTTATAAAACCAACTGTTATCTCTCAGAATATAAGAGGAAATTATGAGGCTTTATTGGAAAAAGACAATAAATTAAAAGCGGAAGACAAACTGATACACGAAAATAACCTATCCTGGTGGGAGCTTGTACTAATATGAGATAGATATAGTAAAGACCTGGTAAGAGGGTTTGACTATGGGAAAAATGAACTTGATAAAATTGGGTTGCCTTCAAATGACAAATTAATTCAGAAGCTTTATGGTTTCTTGCTGGATGATTTCGAAATAGATGAGAATACTAAAGAAGTTATGATATCATGGACAAAAGATGTGGGGAAAATTTTAGAGGTGGAACAATGGTCGAAAATATGGACATCCATAAAATATATGAAAGCAGTAGTGTATAAAGAGAATGTTTATAAAATGTTCCACAGATGGTATTGGTCGCCCGATAAATTAGCCAAATGTTATAGTAATGTATCCAACATATGTTGGAAATGTAAATCGAATGTGGGGACCTTCTACCACATGTGGTGGAAGTGTAAGAAAGTTAAAAAATATTGGATAATGATACGCAAGCTTATACAAGAAATCTTAGAACTGAATCTTGACTTGAGACCAGAAATATCTGTTAAATATTGTACCAGATGGATATAACCGTAAAGATGCATATTTAATAATATATCTAATAACGGCTGCCAGAATGTTGTTGTCAAAGGACTGGAAATTAGAGGAATTACCCTCTAATACAGATCTAATTAAAAAGTTGTTAGAAGTTGCTCTAATGGATGATTTGAGCTTAAAACGACAGGGGAAAAACAACACAGTACATAGCAATAGATGGACAAGGGTTTATAATTGGATAAATAAGCTGGAGAACTGAAAAACTCTAAAAATGTATGTAATCTGTTAAGATGTAATGTTTAATGAAAAGTAAAATAAAAGTTTTTTAAAAACATGAAGCTGCTGGGAGAGGTCATTCAGGGATTTGGGCTGAGTTGTCAACATGTGGATGATGTTCAGCTCCTTTTCACTCTTACAACAGATCCCATGGAGGCTAAGGAAACTGTGTACAGGGGCCTGGAAATAGTTTTGGGATGGATAAGAGCTAACAAGCTAAAACTTAATCCCAACAAAACATAGGTGCTACTGATGAGGCAGGTTTGACTCAGGAATAGGGAGGTCTCCTGTTCTGGATGTGGTTGAAATCCCCCTAAAAGAGAAAGTTCACAATTTGGGGGTGCTGCTGGACCTTGGTCTTCTGTTACATAAACAGGTAGTAGCGGTGGCTACTTCCTTGGCAGGAAAGATCTTGCCACTGTGGTGCATGCCCTGGTAACATCTAGATTAGATTACTGAAATACTTTGTATATGGGGCTGCCCTTGAAGACTCTCTGGAAAGTACTGTTGGTACAGGGAGGAGTGTGAGGCACTCCAGAGGGTTCTGTCGAAGCTGGATGAGTGGGCATCAGCGTGGCAAATGAGTTTCAACATGGGCAAGTGCAAAGCAAAGCACATTGGAACCAAAAGTCCCAACTATAAATACCCATTAAACAGGTCCGAACTGGCTGTAACTGACCAGGAGAAAGATCTTGGAGTCATGGTAGATAACATACTGAAATGTCGATTCAGTGTGCGACTGCAATAAAATGCTATGCTGGGGATTTTTAGGAAGGGAACTAAAAATAAATCAGCCAGTATCATAATGCCCCTGTATAAACTGATGGGCAGCCTCATTTGAAATACTGTGTACAGTTCTGGTCACCACACCTCAAAAAAGATATTATACTATAATAATTATAGCATTGGAACAGGTGCAAAAAGGGCAGCTAAAATGATTACGGGGATGGAACACTTTCCCTATGAAAAAAGGTTAAAGAGATTAGGGCTCTTTAGCTTGAAGGAATGATGACTGAGGAGGTGATATGATAGAGGTTTACAAAATCATGCATGGGATACAGAAGTTAGAGAAAGAAGTATTTTTCTCCCTTTCTCATAATACAAGAACTCGTGGGCACTCAATGAAATTGATGAGCAGTAGGTTTAGAACAGATAAAATGGAGTATTTATTCACCCAAAGAGTAATTAACATGTGGAATTAGCTGCCACAGGAAGTGGTGGCAGCTAAAAGCAGACAGCTTAAAGAGGGGATTGGATAAACATATGGAGCAGAGGTCCATCGGTGGCTATTGGCCACAAGGTATAGATGGAACTAGTGTTCCCTCTAAGCTGTACTAGGGGATGCTGGCGCACAAAGTTTTAGCTGGCTGCTCACAGGTTTCAGCTTTCTGTCCACAAGCCTTTTCGCCCTCCATTGGAAATAATGGGAGATGAGGGACCTCCTTTTGGGGACCAGAGAATTGGGCCCCCAGCAGCTATGCTGAAAATTTGATGCCTCTACCTGAAAACCCTTCCAGAGCCCCAGATAGCCCCAGATAAATTCTCCATTATAGCCTATGGGTCCCATTGCCTATAATGGTTCCCATCAGCTCTAATGGAGCAGGAAAAAGATCAGATTTTTTTTGCACTCCCCTATTATTCTTTTCAGTATGATCTAAAACCTGCCTTAAGTCACAGGAAAAGTGGGATATAAATATTTGAATAAAGAAGCAGTTTGGGCAGATTGATAACATTTAAGCAACTTCCTGTTTGTTAGGTTAGGCAGGGTTCTGACAGTGATTGCTCCACCTCTGTTATACTTGACCTGGAAATTTGTCATATTTCACTAAAAAAAACCCAAAGTAGACTGCAAGAGTTCCCCCGACACACACACACACATACACAAGTGTTGGTATGTTTTCTAAGGCTCAGCACGGCGGCAGTCCAAGGCCAGGTCTACCAATATAGTGGAAAGGGTGGGTAACTTGTTCTCCGGAGGCCAGGTCTACAAATATAGTGGAAAGGGGTGGGCCAGACCTGTCCTCCAGACGTCAGGTCTACCAATATAGTGGAAAGGGGCAGGTAGACCTGTTCTCCAGAGGCCTGATGTACCCCCATAGAGGGCAACATTTTTTGTACTGAAATTTGACTTGATTCTGTGTTCTGTTATAATGTTTAAATTATTCTTAAAATACAGTTTCAATATGGTTTACAAGAATTCATTCTGACATTTTTACAAGGTTATGGAAATTTATGCGATAGTCAAATGTAGACTCGCTCACAACTTTAATGCTACTAGCTTTTTTGTGCACAAGGTGGATTTTTTGCTCACAACGCTGTGGCACTTAGAGGGAACACTGGATGGAAACACTATGTCTGGGGCAGAGATGCTCTGTATTCTTGGTGTTTGGGGGGCCACAGTGGGAGGGCTTCTGGATCCACTAGTGGACCTCCTGATGACACCTGGGTTTTGGCCACTGTGTGACACAGTGTTGGACTGGATGGGCCATTGGCTTGATCCAACATGGCTTCTCTTATGTTCTTATCTTAATGCTGTGGCCAGAATGTTAAGCAGAGTGGGTCATGGGGAACATTTTCTCTCCAATCTTTTTCTATCCACGCTGGCTCTCAATTTGCTTCCAGGCCCAATTTAAGGTGCTGGTACTGACCTTTAAACCCCTATAAGGCTTGAGGCCAGCATACTTTAAAGACCATCTACTCCCATACGAACCTCCTAGACTACTCCAGCCATCTTTGGAGGCCCTGCTTTGGGTGTCTGTATCATCTGGCAACCCAAGAACATGCCTTTTCAGTCATGGTGCCAAAATTTTGGAACTCCCTCCCCGGGGAGATCTGTCTGGCTCCATCTATCATTGCCTATCTGGGAACTCTGTCACAGTCATACGTTATATGCCTGTTCTCTCTTCCCATGAGCACTGTTCCCACTCCAGATTATGCCACATACAAAAGGAGCTCCAGACTCCCTCCCCACACTGTTACCCTGAACAGAAATTGTCTGGGGAAGGGATTGTTTGGCTCCCTGCGAAAAACCAGGAAGTATACATCTAGGAAGACAGCAGAACATACAAGTAACATACAACTGTGACTGTGTTCATACGTTGGGTCATGGGTTGGGTCTTAATGTGAACTTCATCTCATGAAAAGTGATGCTGGGACAAAGGAAGAAAGGAGAGGAAGGAAAGCTATCCAAGAGTGTACAGAATTCTGGATTGGGAAATTTAAGGTGATGGGATGTGATTTCTAAACTGCCCCCCCAATAGGTCCAGCTGGTCCACATCTAATAATCACTTGGTTAAATAGGCAATAAAAATAGTTTGTTCTTCAGAATTTGCATTTATTTATGTTTTTGATGAGGCTGTGAAAATATAGGGGGAAAGTAGTAAAATATTTTGCTGAAAGTTAGATTATCTTTTTTCAAAATGGATGGATGCTAACATAATGCCATGATACGTGAAGTCTAAAAGATTTATTGAAGCACAAGTTTTCATGGGCTAGAGCCTACTTCATCAAATGTATCTGAAGTCAGCACTAAAAACATACAGTATACAGAGGGAAAAATTGTGAGCATGAGATTACTATGAAAGGCAAGATGTCTAGTTTGTCACATTTCTATACAAAACTCAAAAGTAGATAAAGGTATACAAGACAAGGACCATTTACAATATCTCTAATTGGTGATAACTCAGGCCAAACTAGATGTCACATTTTTAAAGATTTGGGGTTGGAGCTACCCTGACCCAACTCTCATTCCTTTTAGCACAACCCCCCAATGGGGCTAACTGCCTCCTAGATGTTTCAATTCAGGAAAGCAGTAGACCCTTCCCCGTGTGTTGTGGTCCTGATCTGAACTAGGCTCCTGTGGCACTTGGGAAATTAGTTCCCAGTAACTGCTGTGCGACTGAGAGGAATATGAGTAGATTAAAAACTTGATTTCAAGTTACACACTATAATACCTGTAAAGGCTCACAAAAAAGACAGTTGTTTTGTTTCCAATTTATTAATTAAATCATGCACAATTGACCTTTTCCCACAGATTCAAGGCAACAATCAGCATGCAAAAAATATGAGAATGTCAAGGTTTATCATTAATACAAGACACAACCAGTGTTCCGTCTAAGCTGAGTTAGTGTGAGTTAGCGCACAGTTCTTTAGCCTCCGGCTCACACATTTTTGTCTTAGCTCTGGAAGGATGGCTCCAGATCAAACTACGGTAATTTACGCAGTAGCAAAATTGCTCGCTCACAACTGTAATGCCAGTAGCTCACAAAGTAGAATTTTTGCTCACAAGACTCCACAGCTTAGAAAGAGCATTGGACACAACGGGGAAAAAGTCCTCACAATTCCCAAACTGTATGCCAAATATCAACAATCAGCCTTTACAATGCACTCTCTAAAACACAGAGGCCTTACATTGCTTTCTGAAAATTGGTAAATATGGTACTTTCTTCACCTCTGGAAGACCATTCCATAAATTGGTGCAATTACCAAGAAGGCCTGAGAAGAGGCATTTATCTAGAAGAGAGCACTATGTTTCAACAATGGTTAATATAATTAAAAATCCTGATATATTGTAATTTAGCAATTTCTTGCCAGGTTCTCAATTTGAAGTTCTTTTGATGAAGAATGATGACTTTTGTCAGCGATATAATGTCTTGCTAAATGTCAAGAAATCATTAGGGGAGGGAATATGTGGTTCAGTGGTAACGTCAGGGGACCTTTCCTGAGCCAGACCTGAACCCAAGAACAGATACCGCATCCAAGGATGACCACCCTGGAATAAGATCAGGGGATACCTCGTACTACTAGGCTCCTCCCAGACCCAGAGGCCCCAGATCCCTAGGCCTCAGTTAAAGGGCCTATCCCTAAAGCCTCAGCTACAGGCAATGCTGCCAAAAGATACCACAGAAACCACACCCTTGCCTCATAGGGCCAGATACTGAAACACCAGTTCCTCCAGGTTCTCTCCCAAAGTAGTAAGAGCAGCAGAAATGGTAGGCCCATGAGAAGGCCGCTCAATGACAACAAAGTACCAGGCTGGAAGCCAGTGTTCCAACCAACTCACTGCCCAAGTATCTATAGTGCTTTGCAGAATTATGATTCAATCAACCCATGGCTGGATGAAGCCCATGAACAGAGACTCTTGCTGATTCAAACCATTTTCATGGCCAATATGCTTTTGATGAAGGTAGGTCCAGCTAAACCCAGACTGTGACCTTGCCATCGGTGCTGCTCTGAAGGCCAGACTGAGCCTCCACCTAACAGTAAAGATCTCTTGCTCCTGAGTAGTCCATAGTCCACTGATCAGAGTTTAGGATTAGACCTAGAGGTTTTTTGCCTCTTTTTGGTTCCATGACTAACAAGAACAATGCATTATATAACAAATGTTGTCGTCTTTGTCATGGTTCAACTTTACATTTAGCCAACCAATCTGAGAGTATTTGAAGCCATCCATTTAGTTGCCTCTATGCTTCTTTTTGCACCTCAAGATCAACATCAAAGTTCTGTCAAGGGCTTGGAATGTTTATGTGTGTCATAAATCTGAATTATTTCCAGATAAAGTTTGGTTCTTTGAATTTACTGGACTCTTTCACAAAGGTCTATATAGAGCCAAACTCTTAAGCATCATAGATTCCAAATAAAGCATTGAACTAAGATCCAGAGACTTCAGTTCCAATTTTAATGCAACAAATTGAAAATTTTGGAGCCATTTCTAGATATAAAATAAACTGGAACAACAATAAAAAGGTACCACAGTTAGAAAAGGATTCTTTAAAATGTAAGATGATTGGCAATATAAATATCTAGATTTGGGTCCAATACCACCTTAGAAACCAGGATTTTGGGGATATAAGCTTTCGACAGTCAAAGCTTATACTCAGAAAATCTTATTGGAATATAAGGTGCTACTGTAGGGGTGTCGAACTCATTTATTATGAGGGCCGTATCTGACATAAATGAGACCTTGTTGGGCTGGGCCATGTGTGTCATAAAATGTAATGGCAGGTAGTGGAGATATAACCTTTATAAAGGACACAGTCAAACACAATTAAAGATTTTTAAACTTTAAATAAAACATGATTAAGACACTAGCACTCTTGCAATATTTTGTCTATTTAACAGTATCTGATAACTGACACCTCTTGCTCTGAATTATTGCATCAAAATGTCTGTGCTGTAGCAATCCTGAGTATGCTGTTCAGGTGTGTATCTGTAAGCTGCAAGCCTACTTTTGATTTATTGACATTCATTACAGGAATCTCATGCTCAGTGTTCTGAGCCTAGGACCCAAGGGAAAACATGAAGCGACTGGGCATTGCAACCCTTTTGTACATAAGTTGCTTCATGTGCTGGTGAAGAACATGAGAAGGCATCCAGACACAGACTGAAGGCCATGTGTTTGTCTACAAAACTATAGTCTTCCCCAGAGAAATAACTACGATTTCATACAAAGGAAATGTGCTGAGTGAACTTGGTCTGGACATGCCCTCTCAGCCTAATCCATCTCACTGGCTTGTTGTTATTCCTCCTCTAAAATAGTTCACATTGCTTTCTTACTGAGAAAGACTGGGTCATGAGGGCATGAATGCAGTGAAAAGGGAGAGGGAACCCAGTTGCACCCAGGAGAGCCCTGGCATAAGGAACCCAACAAAACACACACACACACTGTAGCAAGGCACACAAAAGCTCATACCTTGAAGAAAACTTTGCTGGTCTTAAAGGTGCTTAGTATTTCTCCCATGTGTTTGAGGCAACCCAGCAAAGCAAGCTCTCCCTCGTTCCCTCCCTCCCTCAGGTTCAGGGAGGAACCTCAGCCAGTGGAAGGAAAGAAAGGCTTCCCTTTGTCTCCTGTAGGATTGAGGCAGCCTGGCCAGTTCCCTCCCCCTGGGAGGAGGAGGGGAAGGAGCCTCAGCCAGTGCTATACCAGACTCTCTCAACTGCACAGTAGAGGCTTGCCTATCTATCTCTCTTGTGCGATTGAGAGAGTTTGGTAAAGCAAGCTGCAACATGGCAGCAGCAGAAGAACTGGAAAATGAAGCAGAAAACAGCCAGGTCCTTGTGAGTCAGATTGGAGCCCTCCGAGGGCCTGATCTGGCCCACGGTCCACATGTTTGAAACCTGTGTGCTACTGGATTTGCATCTAGCTGTTCTACTGAAGGCCAACATAGCTACTCTCTGAAACTGGCAATGTTTCCCGTTGTATTAAACATTTAGGTCTGGTAGTTCACAGGGAAATCTGGACTAAGCTTGGAGAAATGGATGAGAAAGTGGTGCCAGGAGGAAGGGTTTAGATTTGTTAGGCACTGGGGAACTTTCTGGGACAAGCCAAACCTGTACAAAAGAGACAGGCTTCACTTGAACCAAAAGGGAACCAGGCTGCTGGGGATTAATATCAAAAAGGTGGCAAAGCAGCTTTTTAACTAATCGGGAAATGGGGGGCGGGGGGTGCAGACAGGAGCTGGGGAGCCGCCAGTTCAGGACAAGTCAGTCCAAAGGGATGACTGCATAAACAGGGTAATATTGACAGGAGCATAATAGAAATAGGAAGTGAGGGCGTGATGGCGACTGAGGGCCATGTGTGGTGACTAAGGGGCCAAGGGAAGTGAGGGTTGCTGGAGAAGAAAACACATTATGGGTGTCTGTATGCCGATGCTTGAAGTCAAGATGCAAGAGCCAAGATGGGGGAGCTGGAGTGTCTGGTGTCCAGTGACAATTTAAATATAGTTGGTATCTCAGAAACATGATGGAATGGGAAAATCTATGGGATACAGTAATTCCTGGGTATAAACTCTATAGGTAGGATTGGGAGGGTCAGGTTGGGAGAGGTGATGCATTGTACATCAAAGAGGGCATAAAATAATTAACTCCCCAAAACAAGTGATATGGGTGGAAATACTGGGCCCTAAGGGTTACTTAAAAGTGGGGTGTACTATTGCCCACCTGAGGCTGATCTTGAGATGGAGAAGGAAATAAGGGAAGTGACTAAAGCAGATGTTATTATACTGGAAGAGCCTCACACTGACTGGGTAAACATGTGTTTGACATCAACACCCACGCTGCTGCATTCTGCACTAGCTGTAACTTCCATAGCAGAGCCAAGGGAAGCCCCACACAGAATTACAGTAATCCAGTCTGGAAGTGACTATTGCATGAGTCACTGCAGCCAGATTGGGGGGGGGGCTGAGGTATGGGGCCCACTGCCTGATCTGCCTCAGATGAAAAAAGGCAGACCTGGCGGTGGCGGGGACCTAGGCCTCCATAGTCAATGAAGCATCCAGGAACATACCTATGCTCTTTAACTTCGTCGTTGGCACCAACAGGCTGAGAGCCTAATACCCAAACCCAGTCCCCCACGACCCAGATGCAGGCCCTCCATCTTTGATGAATTCAATTTCAGTCTGCTCTGTTGTAACTATCCAGCCACGGCTTGTAATGCCCTGTTAAGATGTTCAGGGGCAGAGTCTAGGTGGTCATCAATAAACAGATAGAACTGGGTGTCATCTGCATATTGGTGACACTCCAGCCCATGCCTCCAAATAATTTGAGCCAGGGGGTGCATATAGATGCTGAATAACATTGGGGGAGAGAATCGCTCCCTGTGGCACACCACATTCAAGTGGGTGCTGCTGAGACAACTCCTCCCCAAACACAACCCTCTGTCCGCAATCTTGGAGAAAGGTGGTCAGCCACTGTAAGGCTAATCCCTGTATCCCCACATTGGTGAGGCGGTAGGTCAACAGTTTATGGTCAACCATATCGAACGCTGCTGACAGATCAAGAAGAATCAGCAGTGCTGAACCACCTCAATCCAGATGTATCCAGAGGTCACACACTAAGGTGACCAAGCACTGTCTCGATCCCATGTGCAGGGTGAAAACTGGACTGGAGGGGGTCCAGGATATTAGCATCCTCCAAATAAAATGCATTCCACAGGTTAGGAAAAACACTGCCAAGTCTAAAAAAAAGGCCTGTGTGGTTAACAACACAAGTCAAGGAAGCTATAAAAAGTAAAGAACCCCTATTTTCAGGAAGGGAGTCTGAAGAACTGAGCAAAATTGAGATTATCAGAGATGAAGTTCTAGACCTAATGGGGAAATTAAAAACTATAATCTCCAGGTCTTGATGGCATACACCTGAGAGTTCTTAAAGAATTCAGATGTGAGATAGTTGATCTACTAACCCATAAATATACTATCACTAAATTCAGCTGCTGTACCAGAAGACTGGAGAGGAGTAAGTGTTATACCCATTTTTAAAAAGTGATCCATAGGGGAACCAGGTCAGCCTAATGTCTGTCTCAGGCAAATTAGTAGAAACTGTAATCAAAGACAGAATTGTTAGGCATATAGAGGGACAGTGCCTGCTGAGGGAAAATCAGCATGACTTCTGCAAAGGGAAGTCCTGCCTTACCAACCTTTTGAAGTTCTTTGAGAAAGTGAACAAGCATGTAGACAACAGTGACCCAGTAGATATTAGATACCTTGACTTTCAAAAAGCTTTTGACAGGGTACCTCACCAAAGAATCCTGAGTACACTTAGCAATCATGGAATAAGAGGACAAGTTCTCTCATGGATTAAAAACTGGTTAAATGACAGGAAGCAACGAGTAGGAATCAATGGACAATTCTCACAATGGAGAGAAGTAAGCAGTGGGGTCCCACAAGAATTGGTTTTGGGGGCAGTAATATTTAATTTATTCATAAATGATCTGGAACAAGGGGTGAGTACTGTTGTGGTCAAGTTTGCAAATGACACAGAATTATTCAGGATGGTGAAAACCAAGGCTGACTGTATGCTGCAGTGGTGAAAAAGGCAAACTCTGTGTTAGGGATTATTAGGAAAGGGATTAAGAATAAAATGACTGATATTGTAATGCTCCTGTATAGATCTATGGTGCAGCCTCATTTGGAATACTGTGTACAATTCTTGTTACCATATCTCCGAAAGGCCATTGCAGAGCTGGAAAAAGTACAGAGGAGGACAACCAAAATGATTAGGGGGTTGGGGCACCTTCCCTATAAGGAAAGGCTGAAGAATCTGGAACTTTTCAGTTTAGAAAAGAGATGACTGGGGGGGGGCATAAATTATGCATGGGGAGGAGAGAGTTTATAAAAAGAAATTTCACCCCTCCCCCAAATACTAGAATTTGAGGGCATCTGATGAAGCTGATGGGCACTAGGTTCAGGATGGACAAGAGGAAATACTACTTTACACAGAGTGATTAAAATGTGAAATTTGCTGCCAGAGGATGTAGTAATGGTCACAGGAATAAACAGCTTTAAAAGGAGACTGGATAGATTCATGGAGGATAAGTCTATAAATGGCTACTAGCCATGGTGACTAAGGGGGATGTCCATATTCAGAGGCACTCAACCTCTGAATCCCAGAGCTAGGAGGCAATAGCTGGGGAAGGCCTTGGCCTCTATGCCCTGTTGTTGGCCCTCCAAGAGGAACCCGTTGGCCACTGTGAGAAAGGATGTTGGACTAGATCTCGGGTGTCAAACAGGCAGCCCGTGGGCTGGATTAGGCCCTTGGAGGGCTCCTATCTGGCCTGCAAGGAACTGGCTGTTTAGTGCTTCTTTCTCCAGTTCTGCTGCTGCTGTGTTGCAGCTTGCGTTACCAGACTCTCTCAATCACACAGGAAAGATAGGTAGGCAAGCTTCTGTGTGCCTTGCTACAGTGTCTGTTTTGTTGGGCTCATTATGCCAGGGCTCTCCTAGGTGCAAGTGGGTTACCTCCCCCTTTTCACTGGATTCATGCCCTCATGATCCAGTCTTTCTCAGTAGAAAGGCAATGGGAACTATTTAGATGAGGAATAAAAAACAAGCCAGTAAGGTGGATTAGGCTTAGAGTATGTGTCCAGAAGAAGTTCACCCAACACATTGCCTTTGTAGACTGGGGATTCTGAACTTAGACTCCCAGATAATAGGCTGTTACTGACCACTATACATTGCTCTCTCTCTATTCTTGCACTGCCTTATAGGAGTTGTAGTTATTTCTCTGGGGAAAACTCTAGTTTTGTAGTCAAACACATAGTCCTCAGTGTGTGTCAGGATGCTTTCTCATGTTCTTGACCAGCACACAAAGCAATTTATGTACAAAAAGCTTGCAACGCCCAGCCTTTTAATGTTTTACCCTGGGTCCTAAGCTCAGAATGTCAATAAATCAAAAGTAGGTTTGCAGCTTACAGATCCACACCTGAACAGCATACTCAATATTGCTACAGCACAGATTTTGATGTAATAATTTAGGGCAAGAGGTGTCAGTTATCAGAGACTGTTAAACAAAATATTGCAAGAATGCTAGTGTTTTAAGCATGTTTTATTTAAAGTTTTAAAAAATCTTTGTGTTTGTGTCCTTTATAAAGGTTATATCTCCGCTACCTGGCATTACATTTTATGACACACATGGCCCGGCCCAACACAGTCTCATTTATGTCAGATATGGCCCTCGACATCCCTGGACTAGATGGACCACTGGTCTGATCCAGTAGAGCTCTTCTTATATTCTTAAGGGTGCCCTGCAGTGAGCCAAGGACCTTGGCAGCTAACACACCTCACTGACCCAATGTTGGACCTCTACTATGTTTATTACTGCTCTTAATTGACCTCTACTATGTTTATTACTGCTCTTAAAAGCAACAGCTCCTACTAATTTATATGAAAATAATTCCATGTCCACCTTAAAGAATGAGTCTGTTACACAGGTTACAAATGGTGAGATTTAGGTGTTAAACTACATAGTATGTCATGCACGGGCACTTTATTCTTAGAACTTAGAGTTGGAGATTTGTAACTGTATATTGTAAGGTCCAACATTTTCTTGAACATTAAACAGTCGATTAGAGAAGGGGAGATTTGGATTGAAGCCAAAACACAGGTAAAAGGTTGAAGGAGACTAGTTAAATTCATGGAGAATTGATCCATTGGTGGCTACTAGCTATTATAGCTAAGGAAAGCCTCCATGATCTGAAACAGTAAACCTCTGAATGCGAGTGCTGGGAGGCAGTACTGGGTTTAAGGCTTCAACCTTTGTATCCTGTTGTCAGCCCTCTGAACAACTGGCTGGCCACTGTGTGGGCTAGAATGCTGGACTACATGGACCACTTGTCTGATCCAGCAAGGCTCTTATGTTCTTAACTGTCCTTCTAGTGCAGTTTCCTGAATAAAAATACTCCCTTGGTCACAGTAAAAGTGCTATGGGGGAACAAATAATCTTATTGCTCCTGAGTTCTTTGACGGGAGAATAGGATGCAAATCAAGAAATCAGGCAAAAAAAAATATTGTCAAATACAAAAACTGAGGGTCACAGTGTTAGGAAGACATACAAAAATATATATCACTGTGTACAATAAATATATGCTTATGGTAAAACAATTTTATTCTTTATTCTTTTTATATTTTTCAATACTATTGTCTAAATATTGGTATCAAATATTATCAAAAATGTATTTCACCCAAACAATACATAGAGAAAAATGTTTCACCCAAACAATACATCGAGTGCAGGTTTACATTCAGACAGCACCTTGTCAGTAACACTGTCACTAGTCCCACAGGATTCTAGTAATTTACTTGTTTCGAATGAATCTTTTTCAAGGACTGTGATGTTTATATAAAGGACATAAGGTGCAATATTTTTTCTTTGTGAGCACAAAAGCTCTTAAGCATTGTCTGGGGTCCGGTCAGAACTGAAATGAACAAAAATATTAATACAGCAATACAGTTTCATTCCACCTTATTTATAATTATTAAAATTGTGAAAAGAGCTCACTTACCCCTTGTGGCAAACATAATAACCTATCTAAGACAGCAATCATAACCGTTCTAACAAAGTTTTAAAGTATCCATACTTATTTTACAACAATATCCCAATACAAAGTACCAATATGGTTAAATAATTTGTTTTTTCCTTGGGGCCTCATCCTCATTAAGATCCTATGATTTGGAGCAGCCATAGCATTTGTTTTAAAAGACTTCATGTACATCTCACGATAATATCCTAATGCAGACCGTCATAATACTGGTATAGAACTATCCAATGAAACATGAGAGGTCCATTTCTTAATTCAATCCATTTGGGACCATCATATCTAATCTATGTATCCAGTAGCATTCTCTCTGTGCCAATAGTCTGTCAATATCCACACATTGGTATTTAACAGCTTGATATTTATAAATAACAAAAAAGTGTAAATCATCCAGAGAGTGCTGGTTATGATTGCTCCTAATTGCAGGATTTTGATGAGCAGAAGCCCCAAAGGAATGTTTGTTTGGTTTTTTGGTTAAACCACACCAGTCTTATGACTATCTGTAGTGTTGATAAATAAGCATGGGCACTTAAGGGTTATGGCTGCTCTAAACTGTAGGATTTCAATACGAATACAGCCCCAAGAGAATGTTTATTTTATGAATGGTGTTTTGGAACAAGGATGATAAAACACATGGGCACTTTAAGGAAAGGTGTTCTTGACACAGCTGCTCCTGATTATGAGGCTTGAAATGAAAGAAATAGACAGAGCAAACCCCCAAATTTGTGGCTACCTGATAGAACTTGAAAGATATGCTGTCTTAGATAGGTTATTATGTTTGCCACAAGGGGTAAGTGAGCTCTTTTCACAATTTTAATAATTATAAATAAGGTGGAATGAAACTGTATTGCTGTATTAATATTTTTGTTCATTTCAGTTCTGACCGGACCCCAGACAATGCTGGTATCTTAAGAACTTTTGTGCTCACAAAGAAAAAATATTGCGCCTTATGTCCTTTATATAAACATCACGGTCCTTGAAAAAGATTCATTCGAAACAGGTAAATTACTAGAGTCCCATGGGACTAGTGACAGTGTTACTGACAAGGTGCTGTGTGAATGTAAACCTGCACTCCATGTATTGTTTGGGTGAAACATTTTTCTCTATGTATTGTTTGGGTGAAATACATTTTGATAATATTTGATACCAATATTTAGGCAATAGTATTGAAAAATATAAAAAGAAAAAGAATAAAGCATAAAATTGTTTTACCATAAGCATACACTCTACACAGTGAAATATATTTTTGTATGTAAAAATATATATTGTGGCAACAAGCATTCATTTTCTGATAAAGTGGGTCTAGCCCACAAAAACGTATGTCACAATCTATATACTAATAGCCAAGTCCCCTCTGCATGTAGATACATTTCTGCAGATAGGGGGCATACTCTCCCCCAACAGGTTTTTCTACAGACTCAAGAGACTCCCTTGGTCTGCATAAAAATCCAAAAACTGTTCTAAAAACCTCAGGGAGGGCTGAATCTCCCACCAGAGAGGGGGGGAGGGTAAGCAAAGGCAGGACTGGAGCACTTGTATTGGGAAGGATTCCTCCTGTAGTATGAATGGCTACATAGCAGGGGATTTGGAGCCAGTCCTGGGACTAGGATTGCCCACTCCAGGTTTTGAAATTCCTGGAGATTCTGTGGTGAAGTCTAAGGAGTGCAGAGTTTGGGGAGGGGAGCGGCCTCAGCTGGACAGAATGCCAAAGAGTCCACCCATATTCTCCAGGGGGGCAGATCTCTGTTATCTGGAGTACAGTTGTAATTCTGGGGGATCTCCAGGCCCTACCTGGAAGCTGGCAAACCTAGGCCTAGCAGCACCCTCTGGGTGAGTTGATACCACCTGATTTGCATGATTCAGTTACACCTGGCTGCTTGCTACTGTTCAACAGCAGCTACCCTATGAAAGTCAGTGTAGTATAATGGTTAGAGCTTCAGAGTACGTTTTGTGAAACTGAGGTTTGAATCCCCATCTTGCTGTGGAAACTCACTGGGTGATTTTGGACCAGCCACATACTTTCAGCCTAAACTACCTCATAGGGTTGTTGCGTGGATAAAAAGGAGAGAATAATGTAAACTACTTTAATCCCCACTGTGGAGAAAGGGATGTCAACTCCATGTTCGGAAATTCCTAGATATTCGAGGGATGGAGCCTGGGGATGGTGGGGATTGTGGCAGGGAGGGACTTCATACAGATACAATGTCAGACTCCACCCTCCAAAGCAGTCATTTCCTCCAGATGAACTAATGTTGCCAACCTCCAGGTGAGGGCTGGAGTTCCCCTGGAATTACAACTGATGTCCAGATGACAGAGATCAGTTCCCTTGGAGAAAATGGCTGCTTTGAAGGGTACTGTTTATGGTATTATATCCTGCTGAGGTCACTTCCAAGCTCAAACCTCATCTGCTCAAGGCTCCAGCCCCAAGTTTCCAGGAATTTCCCAAAATTGAGCTGGTAACCCTAAGAGAAACTGATCTCTGTATTTGAGCAATCCGTTGTGATTCCTGGAGAGCGGCTGCTGCCACTGCTGCTGTGGGGGGGGAGTAGGTGGGAGGCAGGGGCAGAAAGAGTGATGGGGTGAGGGCAGAAAGGAAGTGACAGGCATGGAGGAGAGAGAGAAAATGGGTAACAGGAAGGAGAAAGAATGTGAGAGAAGTAGGGGGAGAGGGGGAGAAGCAGAGGTGGGGGGGATAGGATAGCCACTCCTGCAAGTTTCTTGTGGATCCCCACTTATAAATCTTTTAAGATGCCACAGTTCTGTTGTTTCTGATGCTATGACACAAACATTATTTTGTTTCTGTGTAGCACTTTATCACTGTATCTTAATTTTAAATTGATAGAAAACTGTACCTTCTCTACATATCTATACTCCAGAAAAGGTGAAAAAAGTGATAGATGTGGTATAGTGCCAAGCTCACCTGCCTTTGCCTGATGCCTGCTACATCTGCTAAAGTCATATGTAAAGTTAACTGTTTAAACTGCATATCTGGCTCTCTCTGTAAGAATACCTCTATTCCAGTATACACTTACACACAAATTGTCACCCATTCTAACTCTGCTCCTATCTAATACCTGCATCTGAAGGCAGCACTGTGAGAGGCACGTCTTTCGTTTCAATTTTCACTGAAGGCTCCAGCAAAGACTGCATTTTAAGGGGCACTTGTGTCACAGGCACTTTAGTCACTCTTATGAGCTCTGATGGAGATGGGCCTTGGAACTGGATCCTGGCCCCAGGAGGGACTGGATGGAGCGTCATTGGAATTTTCAGTTCTTGAGGATGCTGCACTCCAAAAGGCTGAGATGAGGCAGCATCTTTGCTCACATGAGCTGGGCCATTGGAGGATGCTTGAGGCTTGGATGCCACCTCTTCTCTCCCCTGATAGTCCTCATCAGGAGGCTCCACCAGTTCAGCTTTGATGGGCTCTTCTTTTCCAGACGTCAAGGTTTCAGCATCACAATTTTCTGTACTGTTTGCCTCTTCTTTGTTCTCCTCTGTCTCTTCTGCATCCCCCACTTTGATTTCCGCGGCCCTCTTTGTTTTGCCACTATCCAGGGTCTGGCCCTCATCCTTCCCTCCACGACAGGCTGCAGCAGCTTTGTGGTCCCCTCTCCTCTTGTTGTTGCTGTTGCTGGTCAAGAGCGCCTGGCTGTCTTGCTCTTGCTCCTCACCTCTTGCTTGCCCCTCCTTCTCCTGGACCTCACCCTGCTCCTCAAAATCCACAGGCTCCAGACCAACGATGGGCTGGAAAAGCTGCCTGCTGAGGCAAGCCTGTTCCCCCCAAAGGTGCTGCTGCTGCTGCTCTTTGCAGGAGTCTTCTCCTGGCTGTGGAGGTTTCCCCTCCCTGTGGAAGGCACTGGGCTTGGGGGACAGGGGTTGCAAAAGGTGATGCTGGATGCCTTGCTTAGGGGGGAAGAGCAACAGGGGAGAGTCCTTGGTCCCCTGACCGGATAGAGGGTGCAAGATCAGGTGGTCCATGCAGGGAGTGCCCTGCAAAGCTGTGGGATGCAGGAGGCGATGCTGCTCTCGGAGGCTTTCTTCCTGCACCCCTTTTTCCATGCTGGAGCCCGCCCCCGGGAGTGGGATTGTTGTGGGATTATGAGCTCAGCCGCCTCCCTCTGTTACCGCCCGTTTGTTTCCTGCGGTTGGTTTGCAAACGTTCTCAGCTCGCCCTCCCCCACTCTAAGAGGCACGCCCAGCGCTTAGACTCCGCCTTCAGGCTCGCGGGAGCCTCGCGCCGCTCGAGCCGCGGCAAGAAATGACACCCGTGGGGCTCCACGTGTCTCCTAGTTTTCCCTCCTTCGGCCTGTTTCCTGGAGGTCGCCATGGTTACCTCGAGAGTCGCGTCACAATAAGGTCGCCAGGGAGACCCATTGAAAGTATGCTCCCCCCCCCCAAGTGGCCCTCCTTTCCCCCATCATGTTATTTGGCGCTGGGCGGGTTTCCATCCCATGTGAACTGGGCGGGCTCTCAACTTTAACGAAGCAGGTAAAAACAAACAAGAAACGTAAGTGGCAGGAGGATTTCTAGCCCTGCGCGACTATTTGCACCGGTACGTGCCCCGCCCCGCAGAAGAGCTACTTTGACTTATTTTCGGCGCAAGGATGTTCAAGCAGTTTGAAGAGGTCGCCTCCCAGCGGTATAAGGGGAGGATGCTCTTGTATAGCCCCTTGCGGACGGAGAGAGCTTTAATGTGAGCCAAGGCGCCGACATTCGAAGCCTGGGAGTCACAACCAACATACATGCGCGGAGGAGAGGCTCTCAGCCTCTGTCCCTTCAGTTTTGGGACGCTACAGCCGGGCCGGCTTCCCTCCCCCCGGATAATTCCACTGGGGTAGCCGAGTTAATCTATTACATAAAAATCCCGCCCACCCTTATTGGCAGCTAAACGGTTAGCGTCGAAGACTCTGCATCACCATAGAGACGGGCGCTAGACTCGCTCCCTTCCGGTTGCCGCTTAAGGCTATTTCCGCTGATGTTCGCGCGGCCTAGGCTTGTTGGTGCGCTTACTGCAGCCGCCTCCGCCGTTGCTCTCGGGAGCCGCGCGGGGTTCGTTTGCGGCCGCGTCGCCATGGCAAAGAGCAAGTTCGAATACGTGCGGGACTTCGAAACGGACGATACCTGTTTGCCCAACTGCTGGGTCGTGGTCCGGTTGGACGGCCGCAGCTTCCACCGGTAGGGCCCGCTTCTGCCATTGGCGGCTTCCGCGCTTCTTAACGGTTGCCATAGGCAACGACGACTCCTGTGGGAGTGAGGCGGCGTGAGGCGGGGGACATCTGCGCTCAGTATTCCAGGGCGGGGGCAGGTGGTTATGATTTTAAGACGCCGAAGCTAGTAAGCCCCCTTCCGTGCCAGACCAGTGACCGATGTAGGGTGCAGTTAGATTGGATGGCAGTACCTTGGGGTTGAACTTTGATCCTTTCCCACTTTTAGTTTTCTAACCAGTACAACCCGATACATTATTGTATTCGTTTAGTTTTCTAAAAGGAAAAGTTGTATGAGATCACCAGTACAACCCGATACATTATTGTATTCTAAAGATTACGGTCTTTGCTTTCTGATTAGCTGTGAAACTATGCAGTGCGCGTTTGCCCGAAGTACATAAGGTAGTGCTGATTTTTGAAAAAGCTGGGAGTGTTTGAATTAAGTGTCCAGAACGTGTAGTTGTTCCCATACATTGCATTAAGATACCTATTTCCCTTCATACGTCTATGCTTGTGAACACAACGTCTTGTACCAATGTGTCTACTACCACCTTGACCCTGTCCACTTCCACACTGTCATTTTTGTCACTCGCTTGTCCCTATTGCTTCAGGGTTCTCCCCCCTCCCCATGTGTTTTGCTCTCTCTAGTAGTCCCAGAGGGAGGAAAACACATGTGGAAAGGGGGGGGGGACGGGACCCAAAGGAATAGGGACAAATGAGTGACCAAAATGACAGTGCAGAAGTGGCCCCTGTTGAGACAGGTTGACCAGAATCTACAAATCTGTACATTTGTATGGGTTAGCTAATTCTGAAAAGTATTTCCATTTCTGCTTCCATATTAATGAAAAAAATGAAAGGATGTCTGCAATAGCAAGACAGTTGTTTCCCCTTGTTGTGGAAGATACTGGATGATTTGTGAGTTTACTACTGAAGGTCTTAAAATTGTCTCAGACTATTTTTTAACTATTTTTAAAGTACCCATGGGTTGTCTTACAGGCTTCAGCAGGTACAAATGTGATGAAGATGAGTCCAGCTGTGTCATTTTGAATAGTTTTGACATTAAGTTTCCCTAATACATGTATTTTTCCCCCTCTCTGAAGTTTTGCTGAGCAGCATGGTTTCAGGAAGCCCAATGATGACCGTGCCCTTCACTTAATGAACAAATGTGCACAAACAGTAATGCAGGAGCTAGAAGATATTGTTATTTCTTATGGACAAAGTGATGAATACAGCTTCGTTTTCAAAAAAAGAAGTAATTGGTTTAAGAGGCGATCTAGGTAACTGGCTTTCCACAATATATACCTTGTTGTATAGATATTAGCAAATTTGCTCCTATAAGTCTTACACTGTTTTCTAATCTTGGGGTGGGTCAGGTGCTATCACATTAGAGTAGCGGTAGTTTAGGGAAGCTAGTAAATGTATTCATGTAAAGGGGAGAGCAGAAGGTAAATCTTAGCACTTATATTTGCATCCATTTTAGTCGCATGCAGGCAGTATCCTTGGGTAAGGTACTGACTGCAGCCAGACGTATTTACAACTGGTGCTGTGCATTTCCTGCAGAAGCTATTATTCCAGGGCTAGGAGAGGCTTGTGACATTCTGTGTCCTAGCAGCTTTCTGCACCGCCAGGAAATGACTTGGGAGTCACATTTGTTTGGGCTTAGATGAGAAACTCTGTTCGCTGGAGACAGTTCCAACTGATGTTACTTGACAGGAACAGTTTTTGGATTGGCTGTTCTCCCAAGGCTTACTGTGCCTCCAGTAAGGACAATGGCAGTAGGAGCACCAGAGAGCTCAGCAGAGGCTTTAAAATCACTAGCTCCCTACATAACAACTGCTGAGTTCTGTCAGAAGTCATATTTCTTGCATTGGTATAAAGCTGCCTTGGAAGTCAGTTGGCTAATTGAAAAATGGGGGATTAACTTTTAAAATACTGTACGCTTCCTCTGAGGAAGAAACTATTTTTAAACTAGAAGTGTATTACATTATATGGCAGATAATCTGTAGTGTTGGTGATACTAATGTATCCTTTTTAATGTATCCTTTCTCCTTTTATTTTGTTTGCAAGCAAGTTCATGACTCATGTGGTTTCTCAGTTTGCTGCCAGCTATGTTTTCTATTGGAAAAATTACTTTGAGGACCAGCCTCTTTTGTATCCACCAGGATTTGATGGACGTGTCGTACTCTATCCTAGTGACCAGAATCTAAAGGACTATCTCAGTTGGAGACAGGCTGATTGTAAGCTTTTTTTTTTTTTGCAAACTAGGGAAATCCCCAAAGTCTCTTTTTTGTTGGGTTATTGGTTCATCATGGCCACAACCACAAAGGGTGGGGGGCTGCAACCCTACAACTTCGTGTAGGTCCTGTCCCTATATTAAAACAATGTTTATTTTAAAATGTCTTCAGCTTACACAGTTACAGAGATATAATAAAGCATATGCAAATAGTATTGTATTCAATTGTACAGGAGGATGTGAACCTGTTCTGTCTTAGGGTGATTTCCCACTAGCGCTGCTCCGGGCTCACTCTTCACTTTTGCCTCGATGGTAGGTGTCAATCTCACACAAGCTGCTGCGTGGCCGCATTTTGCCTTGCAGCTTCTTGAGATTTTCCCCGCCTCTAGTCAATCCTCAAAAAACAGGATTGAGTAGAGGCTGGGAAAATCGCACGAAGCTGCGAGGCAAAATGCGGCCGCTGAGCCCGGAGCAGCGCTAGTGGGAAATCACCCTTAGTGTTTCTGCAGTGAGTACAAGAACAATATGAAGGAGAAGGAGGCATGATTTCTGTACATCTTTTGTCAAGTACAACCGTTATCCCACCAGTTAACTTTGGCTGTAAACTTAATATATAATTTAAGCATATTAAACATGCATTTATTAACCAAGGCAAGAAAAGTAAATTGACAGTTTAAAATGTACCTGGTTTAAAAATATGTCCTGTGAATTTATAGTTGGATCCCATGCTGGACAATATGTTGCAGAAATAAAATTAATGTGTTTCTTTAAAAGGCTCATAGTGCTATTTGTAATATTTTTACTTGTTCAATATATTTCCCAACCCAGACTCTGAAATACTCTAATCATCATTGTTCTATTTGGTATTCTTGCAGGCCACATTAATAATCTATACAATACAGTATTTTGGAGTCTTGTACAGACGAGTGGCTTGACACCTGTGCAGGCACAAAAGAGATTACAGGTATGTAGCTGTAAGAGTCTTTATTTGGTACAAAGTTGTTAGTGGCTTGTGTTTAACACCAGCAGTGTCTGCAGTTCAAACTATTTCACACAAAAGGGTTCAAGTAAACTGAGTTTTTTAATGTGGTGATGTAGTATGCCATCTCTCCTAAGATCTGCTGCTCTTGTTCGAGTACTTATTTCTTTAGTTTTGTCCTTGATTTCAGGTAGTGAGGGTAATCAGCTAGTGAACAAATCATGGTCAATAAGAGTTATAAATAAGTTTGTAAGCTAAACTTTAATTCTTAGAATTATTAAAATTTAAAATGTTTCTCCATTAGGAAATTTCAGAAGCAAAACATTTAGATTGGACATTAAGGCTAGATTGTATGCTCTCACTAGTAATGGTGTAGTCATATCATGAAACAACTAGAATAACTAGATCACAGGTTGTATTTAAACCAAATAAAATGTTTCTAAACAAAACAAATAAGAAGAGTATATGTACTGAAAAATGTAACAGAATTTGTAAAAATACTAATTTCTAGGAATCAGAATTTTTTCTAATCTATATATTGGCTTTTGAAATTGTTAGTAATCAAGAGAAAAGCTTCGTTGTGAAATGGAGAAAAGCTTTAAGATATGTTGTGGATCTTAATATTTGGAAATATATACTATCAAAAGGGTCAACTTTTTTCAGTTAATTCAGGTGTCAGGGAGAACATTGTTACAATGTATATGATGTATTGTTCTGCAATTTTCATCCCACCGCTGCCACAATGTATATGATGTATTGTTCTGCAATTTATTGGTACTGTGGTGAAGTGGGTTAGCTAATTCTGTGACAAAGGTATGAAACGTTCTAGAAACAGCAATTGGTGAGGGTGTTTCAACTGTAATGGATCCAGGTGGGCAGCTGTGTTGGTCTTAAGCAGCAGAACAAAGTTTGAGTCCAGTGGCACCTTTAAGACCAACAAAGCGTTATTCAAGGTATGAACTTTTGTGTGCATGCACACTTTCTCAGATACATTGAAATGGAAGTTAGCAGTCCATACATATAGGCAGAGGGTGAACAGCAAATTAGCATACACCATAATGAAGCTGTTTTAACAGATGCAAAGACCAAACGGGAATAACAAGCTAAGTTGATATGGTCACCATTTGTTTGGATTTATTTATGGGGAGAAACACAGTGAAGCAAATAAAGATGTCAAAATAGGAGACTAATGTGTAAATGTATCCTCCTTAATTGTGGAGTGCTAAGAGTAAACCATCCATACTGTTAGTTACCTCCATGCTTGGGAGGAGATGAATGGAGTATAACAACACGATCTCAGTATCTCACTTAAAGGTGCCACTGAACTCAAACTTTGTTCAGCTGTTATGGGTGAGTGATCCTTTGAAATTTTTTTGGAACAAAGATGCTTTTCAACAGATTAAAGATGTAAAATTTCCAGAAGCCTTGAAGCTATTGTGGGGGACTTCCTGGAAAAAATGTTGAAGAACAATTTAAATATATGCTATACTTTTGTGTCAAATGTAAGGTTGAAGGGTTGCCTAAAAGAAGACTAAAAAGTACAGTGGGATAAATAGGTGCGAAGGAGTCTATAGACAGATGAGGATGGGGAGGACTGGTTGGCTGGAAGACTTGCTGATGGAGATTGGGAAAGGGAGAAGCTAAAAGAAGGGAAAGTAAATAGTTAAATGCTGAGGGTCTTTTCGGGAAGAGAAGCATAACTAGAAAGATAAAAAGCATACTGTGCCTGTTTTGACAAGGAGGCCTGGGGATTTCAGTGTTAGCAATGATGGAACCTAGCAGTTCGAAAGGAAGAAATTGCAAGTAGATAAATAGGTACCACTTCAGTGGGAAGGTAACAGCGTTCCGTGTTTCTTGGTGCGCCACATGACCACGGAAACGTCTTCGGACAGCGCTGGCTCTTCGGCTTTGAAACGGAGATGAGCACCACAACCCTAGAGTCGGATTTGACTGGCTTTCGAGCAAGGGAACCTTTACCTTTTACTTAATGATGGAAAAAGGTTTGAGAGCAAAACCAACCTTGAGAATGGAACATGTGGCAATGCTCTTTGTATGCACCTGGATTTACTTGGGTGCAAATAGGGTGTCAAGGTTTCTCCCCCTCACCCCAGTCCAGGGATGGGGAGAGAAACCAAGCGTTCAGGAACAATTAAACAAACTCCAGGAGAATGTCTGTACACTCTCCAGGCTTTATCGGAAGTCTGCCACCAGGATCTCTCGTTAACCAGTCCCACGCACGCCACAGCTCCGGAGCAGAGATCCCAAACTCCTTCTTGCTTTATTGGACTGACCCACTTTACCAGCTCTGCACCAGGGCTGCAAACAATTAAGTACCACAGTGGTAGCCTCCTTAGGCAAATGGCTTTAGACACAAGATTCAGTCTTAGAGATCAGGTTGCAACAAAGAAAACAAGTCCAGATAATATTGATTATATATTATCTTTATTCAGTGCACAAGCATGCATATAACATGAGACTAGCAAAAGATAAGAAACAAAAGGTATCTATAGCTTGTTCAGCTCTAGCTATACAATAGAGGTATGTCATAGTAACCAGGCGTTTAGAGGTATCAGGTGAAATAGTCCAAGGTCTCACCAGGGGATCTTGAAAAGGAACCCCATGGTGCTGTGGGCAGCTAAGTCCAGCTGGGCTGCCTAGTAGTCTCACTCCATGTCAACAGCAAACAGTTGACAAGCACGCAGGCAGTCCAAAATAACTCTGTTTTCCAGAGAGAAACTCACTTAACTCTCCTTACTCCCCTGTTTCCCATATGGATCATTGCAGATATACATACACACACACCCGTCACCACCAGGCATGGCCATTTACCCAATAGTGAGAGAGTGGGAAGGCGTTCCAATCTCTGGTTACCATGCGTTGTCAGGCAAGGTATGTTTTGATTGGCTAGGAGTTGGGCATCCCACTCCAGCCTCTTCCATTGACCATGTGTCATGTCAGGGAATGCTTTTGATGTGCTAATGTACTGGACATAGCTCGTCCCATGCTTGGGAAGGCGCCGGCAAGTCACTCTCTCTTGGCAGAGGTGTCAAAGTGTCTTGTATATGGAGATGTGGCCTGGCCATCTGGCAAGCCATTTGCACAGGTGACAGGAATAACGCGGCAGTGTTACCAGCTAGGGCCATTTGGCCCAAGCAGGGAGGATTTTAGAAAAGCCTTTTTCTATACATAGGGGAAGCAGTAATATTGGCTGAAATTGGTGTGAGGGGGATATATATGCAAGTCTGATTAGGAAATCAGATACTGGGTTTCAGTATGCCTGTAGAATGCAGTTCAACAAGTGAGCTACTTAAGAAAGGAGAAAAATCCTTTGTTGTCCAGTTGTAAATATGATTACGCAGAACTAAGTACCACTGAGGTCTGTAAACATGCATTTGTAGAAGTATAATCTTCATTTGACTAGCAGGACTTGGGGAAATATTTTACAAAATGCAGGGTTCATATAGACTCTTGAGTGGAAAATTACTGGATAATGTAATGTTCTCATGTTCCTATGTGATAGTGTGGCTTTTCATCATGAGTGTGGTATGATTTTCCTTTCCTTCTTCAGGGAACACTTGCAGGTGATAAGAATGAAATTTTATTTTCTGAATTCAGCATTAACTACAACAATGAACCACTGATGTACAGAAAGGGAACGGTTCTAGTGTGGCAAAAGGTAAAATCATTTATATGTGCACATATGTGGATATAAAACGGTAGCATGGGGTTTATTAAAAATATTATCCAACATATTTTGGGACTTTGTGAAAAGTGAATAGGCTTTCTCCAATTTCCCATGTACTGAGCTCACGGCTGTATTTTTATTTATCAATTTAGAAACATTTATTAGCTATGTTTTCTCCCTTGCAGAACTCAGGGTGGCTTACAATATAAATAAAACAATTATTTAAAAAGCCACAGTAAAAACAAAATAAATAAAATGGCAACTATAAAAACACATAGAAGGTTGCAATTTAAAACTTCCAGTTAGGACTGCCAATAAAAAAGCTAAATTAATTACAGTGCAGTGCTAAATAAAATTGTCTTCTGCCTCCAGAAGATCAAAAGTGAGGGGGCCAGGCACACCTCCATGGGGAGATTGTTCCATAATTGTGACGCTGCCACTGAAAAGACCCTGTCTCATGTGCCCATCAGATGAGCTTCTTTGATTGGTGGGATAGTCAGGAGGGCCTTTCCATGTGATCTTAATTCCCAGGTAGAAATGTATGGGAGAAGATGGTCCTTCAGGTACCCCAATCCCAAGACATGTAGGGATTTAAAGAACAAAACCAACACCTTGAATTATGCTCATGAGCAGGTCATAGCTGGTGTAACCACTGTAGGATTAGGGTCATATGCTCCCAGTAGCTGGCTCCAACCAGCAGTCCAGTTCTGCACTAGGTGCAGCTTCCGAACACTTTTCAAGGGTAGCCCCTGGTAGAGTTCATGGCAGTATTCCAGTCTAGATGTAACAGAGGCATTGATCACTGTGTCTAGATCTGATCGACCTAGGAACTGGAGCAGCTGGCTCACCAGCCAAAACTGGGCAAAACCAGAGTGAGTACTGCTTGACACAGGTGACTGCTGTGTCAAGCAGCACTCCCAGGCTACAAACCTGGCTTTTCAATGGAAGTATAACCCCATCCAAGACAGGAGAAATCTTGAGTCCCTGGTCTGCCTTTCTACTAACCCAGAGAATCTCTATCTTGTCAGGATTAAGTTTCAGCTTGTTCACCCTCAGCCCATTACTGACTTCAGGCACTGGTTCAGAACATGGACTTAACTACCATTTTAAGTGGTGTTTACCACTAGAACTGTGCCTGTCATTGAAATGCTGGAACTTCTTTAGCGGTGGCTACTTCTAGTTTCAAGTATAGCTAATTCTAGAAACCCAGTAATTATTACTCCTCCTCACGAAGTTGGAAAAGGACAGCTGTACAGAGTTGTCTGTGTTGAGCTTGGATGGCTATACCTTTTTATATCTTCAAGAATCTTTCCCTGTCCCTGGACATTGCACTTATTTTTTTCTTTTAATCTAGGCTGTCTGCATTATGCACTAAATATCATGGAATGTTTTGTTCTTTAAGTAAAAAGATTATTCGGTTAAGTCACAAAAATTCAATTTGTATTTATAATGTAATAGTTGCAAACATTTGTATTGGTTTAATTAATCTGTGATGTTAGTGCATCACATTTTGTGACATCATGCTAATATTGTTGGGCATAGCCCTGTCTTAAGTGTTTTTTGTGCTATGTAATAGAGCCTCATCTTTCATGATTTGCCACTTGTATTTTCACTTATGCATGGGCTGGGTATCAACCATGTGATTCAGCTAGTTCTGAACACATGAAGCCCCCCCCCCCCCCCATCAGTTAATGCATTGAGGGAATGCAGGCATGAGCATTCTGCCTCCACCCCCCTGTCTCCTCATGATCACTTTGACTCAAGCAGCCATGGCAAATTGGCTTGTGTGGCCCAGTCCTGTCAATGAGTCCAGCTTGGATGACTTGCAGGACCACCATGGCCATTGGGCCCAGATAAGGTGCCTGTTGGCTGCTTGGTAGGGAAGATTGTGGAAGAGGAGGAGTGTCCTTTCCCAGAGTTTTGTCTCCCAGTCCACCCCGTCAACATTCATGGATTTTACCATTTGTGATGATCCTGGGAATGGATCCTGTGCAAAAGGAGAGGGTGTGCTGTAACAGCAACCTGAAATTGTTTGACTTTTAACCTTATGTGTCTATATTAAAACAGGTTTAAAACAATGTCTGCTCTTAGGTAAAAAAAGAAAGTGGTAATTCTGGCAAGGAAGCAACCAAAACAAATGCCCCCCCCCCCCCCGGAAAAACACTACTGTGTTGGATCCAGTACTTTTTCTGTGAGCAGAAGACCTTTACTTACACAAAGGAGGGAGAGAAATTGCCACTGATTTTTCTCTTGCACTACAAACTTCTACAGTGTACCCCATGCCATTGTGAGAGTCCCCAGCAACTGAGAACAGTATTTTGAGGAATCCAGTAGTTTGTGGTGGCTAAGGGGAAGGTCAGAAATAGCTGTTCTGTGGGTGGCGTTTGTATCCATTCCATAGTATCAATTGTAGTGTAATGTTTTCACTTATATTGTAACTTAATTTTAGTGGCCTACTTATATTTTTGCAAATATTCTCCATATGAGCATCATTGTATTCAGTGTGCAGAAAGGCTCTGAACACGTTTGATAAACTGGGCTGAGGCACATACATATTTGCCTGTGGTGCAACAGAAATTAGATCATCTTGTATTTTAGGGTTACAGGGGCAATAACTTTGGGGCATTAAGCAACTCAAATGATTAATGAAGGCTTCTCCAGTTTCCTGAAAGTGGATGCTTCTTCCAGTGTTTTGGAAGCATGGGCTGTGCTGAAAAAGATGAAGTATTGAGGTTGGAGTGGGGCCACAAGCTGTAATTCCATTAAACTTTAATGGAACGTTAGTTGATTAATCAGTGAGATCTCTTTTTAACCAGTGAGACTGCAAGCTGGTTTATTTTTTAAGTCTGTAGCAATGAATAACTTTTGTTTACTCAAATTTTGATTACTCCTTCATTATCTCAAAAAGGTACTGCTGTTACAATTTAATAGTATGCAAATTTATGAGACAGAAGATTAAGATTTTTTTTTTATCTAAGCTGCCTTGAATACATAAAGTGGAAACATTGGTTATATATTTTAAAATAATTCTTTAGGCAATTTACACCCTTTGTTTGGAATGAGAAATCCAGATCCATGAATGAAGTTCACTGAATGACTTCTCACAGCTTATTCTGTCTCATGAATGTTTATGATACTGATGGTGCAGTCTTAAACAGAGTACACTGTTCTGAGCCTATTTAGGATTGCCCTTGGAAAATACCGTTCTGGGATGCTTGGGAGGGGATGCATGAGGAGTTAAGACAGTCTTTTAAATCTGTACAAATAGGCAACTAGACAATAATTCTAAACAACAAAGCTTAACCCACACATGCTGCAGCAGACACTGTCTTAAAAGCGGGGGAGGACCTCATGTACAAACATGAAACTGACTTGTATCCAGTCACACCACTGGTCCATGTAGCTAAGAATTGTTACTGGCAGAGGCTGTCTTGGGTCTCCGAAGACCCACTTGCAGATAGCATCTGCCATCTGTAGTTCTTGTAAGTACTTGCATAAAAACTCTCTTTGTAAAATAGAATGCTCATAATACATTGGGCAGGTGGGGTTTTTTTGGAAGAATTATTTTAAATTGATTGAGCTAACCAGTTGATTGGTTAAATATTGCCGTATAAGATAATCTTGAATAGCTTTCTAGTCTTGAAGTACTTCAATTCAGTGATTCTTTGTCATTTGAATTTATAGGTAAATCAAGTTATTAGGAAAAAAATTAAAATTCCCAAAGAAACAGAAGAGAAGGAAATTGAAGTGACCCGGGTAAAGAATACACCAGTACCTTTGCATTGTGACATCATTGGAGATCAATTCTGGGACCAGTATCCTGAAATCCTAGTTGATGATAGCTGACTTTCTGTTTCTTATCTGGATTTTGCTGTGAATGACTCTGTATAGTTTGTTCTGCAAGGATCATATCAGGGAAGAAGAATGGAAAAATTGTATGGCCCAATATGGGTATTACAGTATAAACAAATGCAGTATCCACGTCTGCAGATGATACAGGAAAATAAATCCATGTTTTATCTTTTTAAAAGCTGTGTTAGTGTTGATATTTATAACGCTGTGATTGTGTAGGATTTCCCTCCAGACTTGTGAGGTGCTGTATAACAGTATCATCATAGTGGCTAACATTATTGTGGAAAAGGATGCTTTTAATTTAGGCTGTTGTCCTCAAAGGCACTCTGCTGTTGCAAGTCCCATGAGATGTTAAGATGCCCATTGTAAACTTGGAAAACATTTAGACTCCTACTTCAAATTAAGTTCTATCATCAGGGAGCCAAGTTACAAATTATCCTAGTTGCTAATGTCTCTGGATTATACGAGTGATAAACAAAATACCCTGGCAAGTAGCTGAAACTAATTAGGAAGTTTTCTCTCCAGTGTAAATTACTTCTGGCCTTTTTGAAAGCTCTGGAAACATAATTTCCCTCTGTAATCTTACATTTATTGTTTGGACTCTCTCCTTGCTGCTTTACTGATTATTAGAAAAGGTCTCAGGTGGCCATACTGGAGTAATAAAGTTATTGCATAAGGGGGGTATCACAACAGGACATATTTGCAGGTCATGCTCTCATTTTTCTGCTGCCTGGGAAGCTATACAGTTCCTGCTGTTGAGGACTGTGGCAACCAGCTTGCAGAAAGTTCTTGTTTCCTGTTCAAAGAGTTTGTGTTGGTCTTCTGCATCGCCCTGTTTCAGAGCCAAGAAATAACAAGACTTGTGCCAAGAGAAAAAGATGAAGTATTTTGGAGCAGTTGTGAGACTTGCATGAGCACCTGACTGTGCATAGTGTGGCCTTATGACATAGACTGGAAGAGGATGAAATGAGTAGGATAGTCTCCTGCTGATATCCTGTTCCTCATCCTCTGCCTTTTCTTATTGTTTCCTTAAGAGCCAGTTTGGTGTAGTGGTTAAGTGCGCAGACTCTAATCTGGGAGAACCGGGTTTGATTCCTCACTCCTCCACTTGCACCTGCTGATGTGACCTTGGGTCAGTCACAAGCTCTGGCACAGCTGTCCTTAAAAAA
>NW_015160353.1:53110-82686 GCF_001447785.1 Gekko japonicus
TCTCTCTCTCTCTCTCTCTCTCTCTCTCTCATATCTGCAAGAAATAGGCATTTTAGTATTATATTAAAACATTTGTGAGGCAAGCTGTAATAATAATTTTAAAAACCTAATCTGAAGTTGTGGCCATTTTCTGTCCTTCGCTGATACAGTTAAATACTTTCAGGTCATTTTGATGACTGGTATTGAAATAATGAACTAATGTCTGGATTGGTTTAGGGTATTCATAGTGAACACATATAGTGATTTTTTTTAAGTAAATGGGATTAATCAGAGTATGTAATACTATAGCTCAGAGATAAATCTTTGCAACACTGAACATGGTGGGTGGGTATGTATACATAGCACTAGAGTGATTAGGAAGTTGTTGTCAGCTATGCTGCCATGAAGGTTGGGGAGGTTGGTCTGTGTCTGGTTAATTGCTATTGCTTTCCTTTCAGGTTAATTGCTACTGCATTCCTTTCTGTGCTGTCTCTGCTGTGCGCATAAACGCTTATCTATACAGATGTGCAGGAGGGTTCTGTTAGCTATCATTTACCTGAATACAATTTCAAAACCATCAGATACTTCAGAGTTAAATATGTTTTTGTAACCCAGAGAATGGCCCAAGGGGAGAACCATAAATCTGATTTCCAGAGAAATGTTTACACTTTAAAGAAAGTTTGGCCCAGGAAAGGGGCCATAAGGACAGAGTAGGTGTTTTGCAGAGAAATGTCACTAAAGAAGATTTATACATCAATGGGGGGGGGGGACTTTCAGAGAAGGAAGATCTCCATACTGGGACGTGCTGGAATTCTGAGAACTCTGATACTTACCTGGGGGGGGGGGGCAGATTGCATGTAGAAAAGACAGATGTTCTGTTTCCCGTAAACCTCCAGGGTTCATATTTTTGGCAAGCTCCCATGATCATATGTGTGTCCCTTCCAGGACTACCCATAGGCCCAGGAACAATGCTTTGGGGTACCCTGGGGTAGTTTAGAGGTGAGGGTGCCTGTAAATGCCAGTAGAACAGGCTTCCCCTCTGATGCAGGGTATACTGGTGGGGTCACAGAAGTGTTGGAATCAAAGTAGAAATTTCTCCATTTGTCAATTTGACAGTCCGTGTTGTATTGGTATAGCTTGAGTGTGTTCTTTCCTTTGCATTAGTACAGAGATCCCTGCCCCTTTTTGATTGTGCAGGCACTCTTGGAACTCTGACATAGGGGTGGTGGGTAGAACCACAAAATGCCTGCTGTGGGAGGCAGAGCTAATCATAAAATGTCAAGGTGTGAGTTCATGCATAATATTTCATTGCATACATAAGTAAACGTACTGAGCTAGCGAAGAAACCCTCATCTGGCATCATGGAGGATGGCGACTTGCCATGTGGCGACTTGCCATGGTGACTGCGGGACCTCCACATTCAGAGGCACTATACTTGTGAATCCCAGAACCAAGAGGCAACATTGGCAGAACATCTCAGGCTGTGTGAGTCAGGATGCTGGACTAGATGAACTAGATCAAGCAGGGCTCTTCATACGTTCACTATCTATCTTTTTCAGGCATCTTACACACTCATGTGAAAGGGGAAAAGTGCTTCTTCTGGTTATCCCCTTTACATGAGCCTTTCTCTCATAAGCCCACCCATTTTAAGCCTGCAGTATTACTTGTAACAATTGCCAGTTGGTGCTGAAGAGTGAGTGAGTGGTACTTGCATATATTTTCAGTAAGAGATGGAATCTGGCCAGATTTTGATAGGAACATAAATGTTTTATGAAAAGTGAACAAAATGTGATGTTGTGATGTTATTGTCAACCTCCATCTGAATGATCAAAATACACTAAACTTCAAGTAGGTGTTCCAATTAAGTGTGTTAAGCATTTTAGCTACGGAACCGAATTGTGTTTAGTCAGAATCAAGTCCTACTGTATTTTTAGAATATCATTCCACTGTTTGCACAGGTAAAGTACTTCACATAAAGCCAATGTCAGTATTATACCATAAAGCTAAAAAATTCAAAAAGCACCATCTTGTCCTGCCTGCTTTATAAGTACACTTAGCAGGTACTGTGCCATGTGAGAGACCCCATACATTAGTATTTTAAAGCACTTGCTGTGGCTTAGTGAAAGTAAAGGTAAAGGTTCCCTTGCTCGAAAGCCAGTCAAATCCGACTCTAGGGTTGCGGTGCTCATCTCCGTTTCAAAGCCAAAGAGCCAGCGCTGTCCGAAGATGTTTCCGTGGTCATGTGGCCGGCATGACTAAACACCAAGGCACACGGAATGCTGTTACCTTCCCACCAAAGTGGTGCCTATTTATCTACTTGCAATTTCTTGCTTTCGAACTGCTAGGTTGGCAGGAGCTGGAACTAGAGACGGGAGCTCACTCCGTCATGCAGCAACTCGGGTCTTGAACTGCAGAACTACTGACTTTCCACAGCCTGCAGTTCAGCGTCTTAACCTCTTGAGCCACCGCAGCTCCCTTAGTGAAAGTACTTCACAGTTTAAAAAACTAAATTAAAAATCTCACTCATATTTCACTTTTATGGGGTTGGAACTTACCTTACATCTCTGCAACACTGTCCTCCATTGCAGAGGTAATGCTGTTGAGTGTGTTCTTACAATGCTGAGTGTCTTCTGTTTGTTGAAAGATGCTGATTTTATGCAAGCAGAAAGTGTCCAGCACCAGAGTAGCACACACTACAATAAGGGCAGCACTGCAGAAATGGAAAAGTTTAAAATCCAAGCAATACTAGAAAACCAAGAGTGTTTCAGAGGAACAGCTTGATGTAACGGTTAATGTATGGAGTTACAGCTAGGGAGACATTGGTTCAAATCCCCACTCATCCATGATATTTACATGGTAGCCCAGGAATAGTCACCTGCAGCTTAGTCTACTGCAGAGGATTGTTTGCACTGGAGGAAGGGATGTCATAAAATTTACTAGTAATTGCAGTAAGTAATGAAAAGGAAGCATTCCTCACAACTTATGAACCAGGGAACTCACTGCCATGGGGCAACATTATGGCTGCTACCATCAAGCGCTTCCCATCCAGTATTGTAATAGGTCTTTGTGCCTACTGACTGCTGTACCCAAAACAGTATTCTGTATTTTTAAGTTTGTATGTAAATTCACATATCTTCTATTTCACATCATACCACTTATCTTTATTGGGATGGTTCATATTCCTACTGATCCCATGAAGACTGTCGTTTGCCATAAGTAACAACTAAGCTATCCGTTGCTGGGCTAAAAGAGATCTGAAGAACAACATCTATACAAGTGGTTTTTATGTGTGATTTGTAATCGGGTAAGATTAATCCATTTATAATGAATCTTGGTGTGGTGGAGCGATTTAGTGATCAAGCACAACTCCCTGCGCTTGATGAGGACATCTTGTGGGAGGTCAGGAAACACTAGAATTCTGTCTCCTTTAAAGGAAAACAACCCTCTCATTCTGGCTTTGTCAAAGTTTTGTTTTGTTTTTTTGCGAGTTCTTGGGTTTGGAATGACAGCGAGAATGTCCCTTGGGCCTCTGTGGGTTGGGTGAGTAAGGGAACTGAGTCTGTATGCAGCAGTGACAAACAGGGCGACAATTCTAGTGAGAGTTCCCGCACTAACCAGTTTGGGCAGTTCTACAGTAGTGTCTAGATGCTCTGCAAAGCCTCTGAATTTGAGGTTAGAACATTACTCAGCAGCTTAACATTAATTTTCGATCTTTCACGGTTGAGGTGTCAGATTTAAGTAGATGTACGTCCTATTTGAGGGAAAGACACGGTTCATTGGTACATTCTACTATTTGAGTCGCAGTGGTTAAAGCAATCCTTAGGTCAGCAAACTGATCTGTTATAGGCTTAATTAAAGCCATCAAACTTTCCATAAGTTTCTGTTCCAGATTATGTAGCATTCCCGCCAAGACTACCTCAATCAAAGCGAAGTGGGGGGAAGTCATACCTTGTTCTTCCACTGCCATCTACTTAAATCTGACACCTCAGCCTCTACATCAGCGTCTTCTGTTGTTGATGAATTAGCTTTGTTGAATAAGTCCGGAAAGCTTTTAGAGGCTGCCGATGTCAATACAAGTTTATCGGATCCCGTTTTCCTCATATTATGTCTAGTATGCAGATTGATAAAGCGTAGATTTGTGAGGTTCTGAGAGGGTAGAAGAGGAGAGCCAAGTCCCTAGGCATCCATCTTTGATGGCGCCAAACCACACCCCCACACAAGTGTTTTTTTAAGAACATAAGAGATGCCAATGTTGGATCAGGTCTAAGGCCCTTCCAGTCCAACACTCTGTATCACACAGTGGCCAGAAATACCAGTGCCATCAGGAGGTCCACCAGTGGGGCCATGAAAGAACCTGGGTCTCACCATGATAGAAACAAAAAGCCCACTTTGGCTGAGAAAGACCTTTATGTTTACAGACATTGTTAGTACTGTTAGCATGCCAAAAGGCTGCAGATGGATGATCTGTGGCAAGTACAGACAGCAGGCAAAGGCACATCATGCCTGCAGGTAAACAAAGCAATTGAGGGAGAGTAAATTTTTAGTAAAATTTATGAATAGTCTGCATCCTCCCAGTTGAGAACCACTGATTCAGGAGTTGCTGTGACAAAATGTGATTAATGCTTTGAGATAAAAACACCACCAAGAGTGGGTTTTAGAATTAGTAGTTTCTGAACAAGCTAATGGCATCTATATATTTACTTCACTCAGAATCTGCTTTTCTCACTGACGCAGTGATCACACAGTTCTTTTGTGCCAGTGTGGCTGCGACTCCCTAATGGATTTAAAATGCATGATCAGGTGGCCACATCTGCATCCCGTCTGGCACTCATCGCCCTCCCACAATCAACCTTCCTTCATCACAGTTTTCTTGACACTGGGAAAATCAGATACTTTATGGTGATGTACACATGACTGGATCACCGCTTGTGTGTCTCAGCTTTCTCCTGCCTACAGCTTTGTGACACACAGAGTAGGGAAGGGGTTAATTGACAAGATGAGTTTGTTTCAGGGAGGGAAGGGGAGGGAGTCTGAGAACTAAGTCAGTGACTTCAGCTTTGTTCCAAGTTTTTAAAGAAAAACACCAGCAGCGCACAGGACACAGGAATAAGCTTCTCTATTCCCCCTCTCCCACTTTTAAATGTTTGAAACGTAGAATTTCTCAGAAGCAGTTTCAAAAACACTACCCTCACACTGGACTCCATTTCCCAGCAGCCTCCTCCAGCAATCCCATTGGCCACCAGCTGCCGCCATTCTGCCAGGAGTTTGAAGCGCTGATTCTCATCAGTGCTTATGCGCATGCTTGGAAGACTAATGATTAAAAGGAAGCTGCCCGACTGCCCCACTCCCTGGCTGCTGTGTCTGGTCGATCAAGGATGGGGTGAAGGGGTTCGGTCTGATCAAAACTCTCAGTTGCAAAAAAAAAACCCTGGATCAATTAGAACTGGGGCCACACTGGATCTTTTTGCCCCGAGTCTCAAACTGGATTACAACTACAAACAATAAGATTATGAAGAGTATAATATATGTAACTGACAGTTACTCCATAGGAATTGTAAACAAAATGAGAGAACCTTGCACTAAAAATACAGTGTAACACAGTAATGCAAGAGTTTATTTATTTATTGGGCTCAGGCCAGTCACAGCATATAAAACATAGTAATTGATAGGAAAATAATGTAATGCAAGACATACTATGGACAGTAATATTGTTAGATTACAAAATTAGAAGCCAATGCAATAAATACACACGAACACAGCATAATATGTAGAATGAACAATGTGTTTGGACTTTACAAGTAAGGCAGATGGATCCTGTATATGCAATGCAGGGAGGAGACTTAAATGTATTCTATTCTGCATATCTAGGAACATGATTTCCTAGTTTATGATTGGTGTCACCACACCCAAATTGGAATTTGGGTGACATTGGTGGTTTAAGTTGCAATGTGAACCTTAAGGGGTTATGGGATGGTTGTGAATGGTTGTGTGAGTGTATGGTTCACCGAAGTGATTGCATCTTTAATTTCGTTACCATATCTGCAAAATTTCTGGCTAGTGGGCCATATTCACAGGTCTTTCACTCTTTGCTTCCCCTGAGTCAATAAATAAAACAGACTTCATTGGAATGTGGGGGTGAAAAACCAGATCTGATGTGTGACTGTTCCTTGGATTTGGGGAGAGGGGGAATAATTTCACCAGCTCACAAACAGCAAAAAGATTTTAATATCTGATATCATGAACCAGATTTATGCACATGGTAAACAAACTTCAGGGTCTTAGATTATGAAGGGCCGCTAAATAAAAGAATAAAAATTACTAAACTACCATTCCCTTTTTGGTAATGCTGTGGAGCCTCTTAAATTTGACATGGGTTGGCCTCCTTGCTGCAGCTCTGGCCAGATGCATCTTAAAATGTGCTAATCCAGCTATGACCATGAATTACATTTCAGTAGCACTTCCATAGTAGGAGCAAAAAAGGTGGTTGTTCTATCTCTGCATAGAGCCAGGGGTCCGCAATGTAGCGCCCATGAGTGCCATGGTGCGTGCCAAAATTTTTCGTGGTGTCCAACAAGTGATTTAGAAAGTGGGTGGAGCCAAGTGGGGCTTTTGCCCCACAACGCTTCTGATTGGCTGTTAAGAGATCTGACTGGCTGTGTATTTTTTTTAGAAATATTGATTTGGCAGCAGTTGATACCACAGCACAAGGATCTCCACTGTATGACTGAAGGTAAGCTGCAGTGGCTAATTCTGCCTTCTGCTGCAGCTGTTTTGTGACACCCATTTTGTGGCTGCGCCCACCATGCTATCTCAGTATTTTTCTCATTAACATTTTATTGGTAGGATTAGTGCCCACAGGATTAAAATGGTTGGGGACCCCCATATTGACCTCTACAATTAACGTGTGCTGGAGCAGAAGATAAACTACTTAATGAGGGTTCTGTTAGCTATCATTTACCTGAATACAATTCCAAAACCAAGAACACAGTCCACACAATGCCTTTTATTTAAAAGGTGCCATGTAGACTGTGTTCTTGGTTTTGAATTTTGCTTTGGGTGTAAACAGCTTCTGGGTACCCTTTATCATATTCAAGCAGGTGCTGAAATACCCTTAGGATATATGGTTTTGTTATGTGCTGATGTGATGTCCTTCGCAAGTAACAAAATGGAAGTCTCTCTGGCCATTCTTGTGTGCAGTAGTCAGTGTTCCCTCTAAGCTGAGTTAGTGTGAGCTAGCTCACAGACTTTGGGTGTAAACAGCTTCTGGATACCCTTTTATCATCTTCAAGCAGGGTGCTGAAATACCCTTAGGATATATAGTTTTGATCTGTGCTGATGTGATGTCCTTCACAAGTAACAAAATGGACGTCTCTCTGGCCATTCTCGTGTGCAGTAGTAAATGTTTATGCTGGCGAGAAAGCACCGTCCAGAGGGTCATTTAAAATCCGATGTCGGCTCTGGCTAATGCAGGTCTCAAACTGGGAGAGATAACAAACGCGTTTCGGGGGCGGGGGGGGGGAGAGGACCAATTGGGACCTATTCGTTATTTCAGATTACCTAAAGTCGAGCAATGCCAAGGCGAAGCCTTCTGCAGTGGCAGTCGTGAAAAGCAATGTAATCGGTGTTTGGGGAGCATCGGCGAGAGATTAAGTCGCTCCAGCCAGCATTTCCCAAGCAGCGCAAGGCGCAGAGAGCCCTTCCAGAACCCGGTCCGGCATTTAATCGGTTTCTGTCCCTCCAATCTTGGGCGAGCAGGCGCCGCTGAGAGGGCGGGAAGGAGCCTGCGGTGGATATGCTATCGTGGGGCTGGGGCGGCCCTTAGCGGCGAGCGCGGGAAGCTGCGGGCCGTTCTTCCCCCTCCCAGCCAGCAAGGCCAGGGCAAGAGCGGGAGCGATGGAGGAGGCGGAGGCCGGTGCCGGGCCGAGGCGGCGTCGCCGTCGCTCGGGCGGGCGCAGCAGCTCGGAGCGGTCGCCTAGCCCCGACCGCCTGGACGTGAGCTCGCAGCGCTTTGACCCGCTGCTGGCGCTGTACTCGGAGCGCACGCCTCTGCCGTACCCCGCCGCGCCCTGCTTTAACAACCTGGCCGAGTACGAGAGCTTCCATCGCGGCCTGCTCCGCGGTCCCGGCCGCCAGCGAGGGGCCTCGGCCCGCAGCAGCCGCCCTTCCGGGACGCGTCCCCGGAGCCGCCCTGGCCGTGCCCCCGCCGACCCCGAGCGCATCGAGCGCCTCCGCAGCCTCATGGTGGCCAAGGAGCCCGGGGAGGAGGCGGCCGAGAAGGCCAGAGCCCGGGGCAGGAGGGCGCCGCGCAACGTCCTCACCAGGATGCCCCGTAAGCAGCGGGCGGGAAGCGCTTTGTATTGAGGACAGGGGTCGGGCTTAGGGCTGCCTGGAAAGCCTTCTGTAAACGGGCTGTCTGAAGCGTTTCAGTGCGATAGGAGGCACTCTTCCCATGTTAAGTGACAGCCCCCTTGGGGGTTCCTTCGTATTTGGACCTCGTGAGCCCTGGAGGTGGAATCCGGTTCTGCGCTTGAGGCGTCTCACGTGTTACGGGGTTAGCAGTTACGCCCCGTCCACCTAGCGTACTGCGGCATGACTTGTGGGTTTTGACCTACCTGTACATTGTCTGTACATGTTGTAGGGGGCCGTAACTGGGGCTTCTGTAATGTGTTCATACTGGGCATTTTTCTTACATGCCCCACTAGCTTGCAGAATGGCATGCCAGTTTCTTGATGCATCCCCCAGTGAGAGCTGTTTCTCTTTTGCGTTCAGTGTCTGTCTGCATTGTAGAGTAAATGTAATACTTGCTGTTCTAATGCATGCAGTGAGTGTCCTACCTAAAGAGTCAATAGTCTGTGGTTTATGAGTGAAAAAAGTGTTCTCCCACTGTTTGTGTTTTAAAGCATTTATAATCCAGCTTTCCCCACATATCAGGCCAAAGGTGGTTGTAATAATAAGATGGTTTGATCAAGGATGGGGAGGTTAGAGAGAGAGAGAGAGAGGGAGCAAATGGGATGCAGGAAAGGCAAACAAGACCTGTCAGGAAAGGCAAACCTATTTCATTGTACAGAGAGAAGAATAGAGGTACTGGTGGGAAAAGGGAAGCTGAGGTGAGAGGTGTGAAGGCCTGGATAGGAGAAGAAGAACAGGGTTTTATACCCCGCTTTTCTCTACCTGAAGGAGTCTCAAAGTGGCTTACAATCAGTCCAGAGAATGGGTGCAGGCAAATGGAACAACTTTCTGTCCAAAGAGCTACATAAAGAGAGAGAGGAAATCAGTGTGTTGATTGAGGTTCAAGGTGGGAAAGCATGAAAGGGAAGGAGGGGAATGAAGAAAAGAAACTGAACTACTGTAATGAGATGATTGAAAACAAGCGTCTGGTGTTTCCATTTTGTCCATGTGGACCTTTATTTTAGTTTGCAACCTCTGAGTCTCAAGTTGAGTAAAAGATGGAGGATCATTCCAGATGAGTAGCCATGTTAATCCATAGCAATCAAATAATGCAGGAACCCAGGGGCACTTTATTTTTGTTAATCTTAAAGCACCACTGGACTGCTGTTTTAGGATGGATGATGAGAGAACTGTCCAGAGAACTGGGGAGGGACAGGTATGAGCAAGGGCTAAGAGCACTGGGGAGCATCAGAGATTGTGTCAGGCAGAACGGCTTTGGACTAAGGCCTGTAATAGGTTTACTGCTAAATAACAGGAGGGTTCCTGTAACAATTCCTTATTTTTTGAGTGTGTGTGCCTTTAAATGCTTGGTTAAAGTGCATGGCTTAGCAGACTAGAATGATTGGGAGAGAGAAATGTGCTGTGATTGGTGGATGGCAGAGTGTGGGAGGGGTTTTTGAAGTGAATCTGTGGGTGTGTCAGAGTGTCAGCTATGAAAGACAGGAGGGTCAGTTAGTGAGAAAGCAGTGGAATTGAAAAAGTTGAGTTGATGTTGTTCAGAGGGAGAGTTCAGTTAGTTCTGTGTGGGATCTGAGAGAAAGCAGCATGTATCTTCAGTAGTGAATCTTTAAAGTTCTTAACGAAGTTAAATTTACCAAGAGATTAAACTGTGTGGTCGCCTAAGTGAGAGATTCCTGTCAGGGTGGAATCTTAAGGACTAAAACTGAGAGTGTGTGTGATACAGTTGACAAATATATTTACAAGAACCTTATTCCCAGCCAGTTACATAATTACCAGCCTCTTGTTTTGTTCCTCTTTCAATAAATCCTATTTTATTTAAATATATCCCAGAAGTCATATCAATTCTTCCTCAGGACCACATTAGATCCTTGAAAGCCTAGACCCCATTTAACGCTACCAGTAAGAGAAACAGAGAGAAGATTTGGAAATCCTTAAATTCTTGGTGGCAGCTGAATTTATCCAGTTTACAGAAGTAAAGAGCACATTTAAAGGGAAAACTAGTTCTCCCTAATAAGAGGGCGCCACAGTTCCCTTAAGGGTTATTGAGTTGAATGTGTAGAAGAAAAGAGAGTTTCAAAAGTTGGTTTTGACCTTTGCTGCCTGGGCTAAAGTTTTTTCTTCTGCACTGCTGGTACTGGCCTTCCTAAGGATATGAGAAAGGCCCCTACTTTGATGATCAGCCAGTTTGGTCTCAAGACTTATCAGTATTTTTAGTTTGTTTTTAATTCTGGTTCATGTGTTTTAAATTTTATTCTCTATATATTATGTTCGTTTTTTAATTGTAATTTGCATTGGGTTCTTTGAGGAAGAGGATGGATAGAAATAAAAGACATGTAATATAAAATAAAGTACATGTGGATTGTTTTAGGATTATTGCATCTTTTTAGATGCCATAGATAATGTCCTGGTAAAATTGGATGTTTGTATGAAAAATAATTTATGATTAAGAAAATGGGTTGGGTGGGGCCAGAGGTCAGTAATAGAGCATAGTTTGCATGCACGAGTTCCCGGTTCATTCCTGAATACCAGGAGTAACTATTTTTCTGGAGGGTGTGATAATAACTGGTGATGTTAATGTCATTAATATTTATAAATAAAATTTGTAATAATTTATAAATATATGGGATACAGTACCCCCAACACCCCACAAAAGACAAAGTTTTGATTATTACATTTTTAAAGCTTAATATGACTCAAAGAAGCATAAGTAAATACATACAATATAAGGGGAATAAAAATGGAACAAGAAGAGATTCTAGCTAAAGGATCTCACTCAGCATGTTTGAAAGACCTATGGTTGAGAGCTTTGGAGAATCCCTGCTAGTGTGTACAACAATACTGGTGATCTATACACCCTGAAGACCTTTTGGGTGGAAAGGTTGGGTAAAACTAAAAAGAATATTATATATTCTCAGTACCTGCCAGCAAATAGATGTCATTGTTTTGTTGCTGTAATCAAAACTGTTTAAAATGGATCTGTATATAGTGTAACATTATACATGCTGATGCCCTTCCCTTTTTCATTATTAAATTCCATACTCCCTTCTCTTGAGATTTTCTTAAAGTCTGACTTGGAATATGGTCTGGCTGACACTGAAACATAAAACCCCTCATATACTTATCTGACTTAGAATTATTATTTCATTACTTTTAAATTGGATGGCTTTAGCTAAAAGTTGAGTGGCAAAGTTGTGTTGCCTTTATGTTCAACATTTCCTGGTTGTTGCCTTATGCAGCTACCAAAGTTCAGTAATTTATTCAACACGTTAACTGTTTTTACCTGGAGTGTTAATGTGAGTTTCTGTTATAGCAATCTACTATAGATCATTGACTTTCACTTTATGCTGAGTTTATTTTACAGTCTGCTAAACTGATTGATGTCCCTAGATCTAGTCAAGCTAGTTAACAGATGTTGCCTCTAAGTTATGTTCCGTTTATTTTGTTCTTTGATCATTAACAGTATTATGAACAAAAAGATAATATGGTAGAATGTTTTAATGCTTGCAGGAAAATACATATCTAATTTCTGAAGATAGTATTTAATATTGCTGTGCCAGTACATCTTGATGACTAGTGAATGATGATTTACCCTGGTAAAAAACTATTTAGACTGGTTGAATCTCCTTAATCTCCAGATATTGAATAGATGATGATAAAGCTCTTGTAAGGACTCTTTCTGATCCTTTGTCAAACATAAATAAAGAGAGTCTGAATTGGATTAATTGATTTTGTAATCTGAAGCAGTACTGAGTTCATAAACTTTAATAAAACCTGCTTTAAAGATTTCATAGATTCTTAGAGCGATAATGGTGCATAATGTACATAGAGGGAGACTTTAAATTTTGTCTTCCCTGCTTTAATCCGCTCTTTACAATTTTTCCTGGTATTATGAAAGTCAATGCAGTGCAAACTTTTTAGGTGTAGTAGACAACCCTGATACATCTATATTTCAGAAGCAAATTGGAGTACTACTTATACATCAGAATTATGGCAGGCCCACTATTAGGAGATTAAAAACATAGAAGTTGCTGTCTCTTCCATTTTCCTGGTTTTTGCTTAAGGGCTGGAGTACCCAGATTGCCAGAGGATGATGCCAGAACTGACCTCCCTGTGGTAAATGATTCTCATGTGGCTCATGATGTTTAGAAGCCTTTATTGTATGGAGCTTGCTCATTATGTTGCAAGGCTATGTACCTTTCTAGGAACCTAAGAGAATATGGAATGGAAATTTGCAGTAGGACAACTAAGCTCCGCACACAGTAAGTGCTTCCATACAGCATGGTCTGGGAAACGATGACTGCCCCAGTGAGACTTGGTTGTATCCCTACAGCGACTGTAACGTGTCCCAGCCCTAAATTTTTACCTCTTCTCCATAGCAATAGCTGAAGCAGCAGAGGTCATTTCGGGGGGGATCGCAGTTCCCCCGGGTGAGGTACGGGGGGCGGGGCACATGACGAAGCCCCGTCCCCTGCTTCTGTCCGCCCCGCTTCCGGCCCTCATTCAGCCAGGAGGAGGCAGGAGAAGGGGGAGGGTAAGTTGCTTCCTCCCTGCCTCTCCCCACCCCTGCCTGCCTGGGGCCAGGGAGGGCCTTCGCAGGGCTTCCTTGCACTCCCACCGGCCTTGCAGGTCCACCGCCGGGCCCCTCATGGGGCTCGGCAGTGGAGCTGCAAGGCCGCCAGCGGCGGCCGGGACCGTTGGGGGCGGGGTGTGTGGCCTTATGACACACTTCCAGTGATGTCAGGGGGTGTGGCCTTATGACACACTTCCGGTGATGTCAGGGGGTGTGGCATATGCTAATGAGTTATGCTAATGTGTTCCCCTAGCTCTTTTTTACGAAACGACCCCTGTGTAGCAGAGAAGTATTCTCTTGATCTGTTACCTTTTGTAAGGGTATCTGCAAAGATTGTAGTGATGTACTATACTTTCTAAGTGTCAGCTTTGTAATTAATTTTTTGAACAGTTTAAGATTTTTTTCCTGTTGAGGAAGCTTATGCCCTGCCCTGGATAGCCCAGGCTAGCCAGATCTTGTCACATCTTGGAAGCTAAGCAGGGCTGGCCCTGGCTAGTATTTGGATGTGAGTCCTCCAAGGAATACCAGGGTTGTGATGTGGAGGCAGGCAATGACAAACGCCTCTGAATGTCTCTTGCCTTAAAACCCCTACAGCTGTGACTTGATGGCAAAAAAAGAGGAAGCTTATATATGATTGTATTTATGTTTGTGCAGTACACTCTCCAGAGCATTTTAAGGTGATTTACACTAAAATCATGGCAATAAAAGATAAGCTGAGAATGCCTCAAAGGTCAAAGTACAGTAGCTAAAATTTGTATCAAAAGAAATATATTTATTAGAGAGTGGACACAATAATATAGTTTAAAACATTGGGCCTGAATATCAGGCTGCATTAAAATTCATCAGGAATTAATTTTACATAAGCTATTATAAATCTCTCATACAAAGTTGATGATACATACCAAATGACTAGCATAAGAGCATATGTGTTTCAGCGTCTTAGGCCTTCTTCTGTGGTCAGTAATACATAACATAGTTTTTAGAAAGACATCTGGAAGATAAAAGAAATCAAAAGGAACATACAATAGCACTGAAGTTTAGACTAAAAGCAAGCTTTAAAATCAGTAGCAAAAATGTTGATTCGACACAATAAAAAAGCAGCAGTAAAATCAGAGAAAACTAAAAGTTGGCAGGTTAAAATCAGCAACTACATTTAATTAAAACTACATTTTAAATTTAATTAAAAGCCTTTAAAACAAGGTGTCAATTGTCAAGAAAAACACAGAACTGCACACTAAATGTATTTACTGATCTGAAGAAGTGAGCAATAACTCCAAAGCTCATACTCTGCCACAACTTTTGTTAGTCTTTAAGGTGCTACTGGATTCTTGCTCTTTTCTATTTACTGATGTCGCAGACAGTCTGTCTACATTTACATTCTTTGCCTTTCCACAGAGCTCACTGAAGATTCCATGATTAACACTGCAATCCTAAAGCAAAGTTACTCCCTTCTAAGTCCATTGAAGTTTAGCAAGTCCAATGAGTACAGGACAGCATAACTGTGTAGGATTGCACTGCAAGAATGCTTGGTAAAACATAAAGACAGCCATGCTTCTATGGAATATCTTCTTTCATAAATTATGCCAGTTGGTTACTGAGGTGGTGGTTATGTATCGGAAATATTTCTCTTGCACAGTGACAACCCCCTAGGTAGGCTTTTAATAATCCTTTAGAATCTAGGTATTAAGCATGTGTTTTGCACTAAAAATCCATTTCACGACTATTGAGTACTAAATTATATCCCCATAGGCTTCACGAATGATTGATGAAAAGTCTGTAGTGCCTAAAACCACAGGAACATAATAGTTACCTGCAGAGCTTAGCATAATAGTTTTTTATGTTTTTTATGTTTGCGGAATGAGATTTCCGCAGAGATACATTTAGTATAGTTTTGAACCCCCAGTTAAATTTATTTATTTCCAATATTTTAGCCCACCTTTCTCCAAAAAAGGACTGAATGAATAAATAACCATTACAATGTAGAAGTATGCCTCTGCTTACTTTTTAATATAATAATAATTATTAGTAGTAGTATATTATTATTTGGTTCAGGTATAACTAAAGCTGCAGGCCATGGTAAAGTGACAGGATTAATACAACATTTAATGTCTGGGAGGCTATTTATTGGCAGAAGAATCATGAAAGGCCCTCAGCTTTGGTTTTCTTTTATAAAACAAGTAGAGCCGTTAGTATTATTAAAACCTTTCAATAAATTAGCTGTTTCATGGTGTCTTAGTGTGTAGGATGTTTTAAATGCAAATTGTGCAACATAGGTAACAAGAGCAGGTTTGCACAGGAGCAGGTTCAGTCTCTGGTACAAAGTAGGCAGGACTACAATTGTAAACTTACAAGTGGGGGACCCAACAGGACTTGCACAGGAGATCTGATTTCTCTGGATCCACTCCACACTATTTTTTTCTTTTTTCTCCCTATGGTAGCCCCCCCCCCCATCTCTCTCCTTTACCTCTTTCATTCTTTCCACTCACCTATCTACTTTTTCTGTTCCTAGCCTCCAGTCTTCAGCTTTACCTTTCATCCCTCTTTCTCTCCTGCTTTCCTGCTTCCTTCCTTTCTTCCCTCCTATCTTTGTTCAGACATCGGTTTGATGATTGGGGGATAACCCCCACATCTCTGTGTTAAGTGCCATCAAGTCACTTCTGGCTTATGGTGACCCTATGAATTAATGCCCTCCAAAACATCGTATCATTAACAACCTTGCTCAGGTCTTGCAAATGGAGGGCTGTGGCTTCCTTGACCGAGTCAATCCATCTCATGTTGGGTCTTCCTCTTTTTCTACTGCCTTCAACTTTCCCTAGCTTTATTGTCTTTTCCAGCGAGTTTTGCTTTCTCATAAAGTAATCAAAGTACAACAGCCTTAGTTTAGTCATTTTTGCTTCCAGGGAGAGCTCAGGCTTGAATTGATCAAGAACCCACTTATTTGCATTTTTGGCAGCCCATGGTATCTGTAAAACCCTCCTATAGCACATTTCAAATGAGTCAACTTTCTTCCTATCAGCTTTTTTCGTTGTCCCACTTTCACACCCATACGCAGTAATGGGGAATATTATGGTATGAATTATCTTGATTGCTAGTGATGCATCCTTACACTTAAGAATCTTTTGTAGTTTCTTCATGGCTGCCCTTCCCAGTCTCAGTCTCCTTCTGATTTTTTGGGGTGCATTCTGCCTTCTGATTGATGATGGAGCCAAGGGGTAGAAAATCCTGAACAATTTCAGTTGCTTCCTTGTCAGCCTTAAAGTTGTGTAATCTCTTCAGTAGTCATTACTTTTGACCTTTTGATGTTTAGCCATAATCCTGCTTTGGCATTTGCTGCTTTAACCTTCATCAGTAGTTGTTTCAGGTCTTCACTATTTTCTGCCACTAACCCCAGTGTAATTTTTTAAAAAAATATTGTTAGGTTTTGGACTCACCTGCAGAAACATCTCGCCATCCATCTATGACCTCACTTTATGGATTGTTTTTGATCTGAATCCTGGGGCCAAGTTTGGAATTAGATGTGGTGATGATGGTAGTAATAGAGCTGGCTATTTGACGGATCAAAAAAGATTTGGTGGATTTTAGTAAAGCTTTTGATAAGGTTCCCCATGACATTCTGATGAGAAAACTGGAAGACTGTGGACTAGACTATAGGACAGTTCAGTGGATAGGGAACTGGTTAGAAGACTGCATCCAAAGAGTGGTGGTCAACGGCGTTTCATCAGATTGGAGGGAGGTGTCCAGCGGGGTGCCGCAGGGCTCGGTTTTGGGCCCGGTACTTTTCAATATTTTTATCAATGATCTGGATGAAGGGGTAGAAGGGCTACTCATTAAATCTGCTGATGATACCAAATTGGGAGGAGTAGCAAACACCCAAGAAGATAGAGTTAAAATTCAACAAGACCTGAATACTCTGGAGAACTTGGCAGTTGCGAATGGGATGCAATTCAACAAAGATAACTGCACAGTATTACATCTGGGCCACAAAAATGTCAAGCACAAATACTGGATGGGGAATACATTTCTAGGGTGTAGTGTATGCAAAAGAGATCTTGGGGTGAGAGTGGACTGTAAACTAAATATGAGCAGTCAGTGTGATGCAGTGGCAAAAAAGGCTAATTCAGTCTTGGTCCATAGCATTGAAATCGCAGGAGGTCATAGCCCCTCTGTATACTGCCTTGCTCAGGCCGCACCTTGAGTACTGTGTGCAGTTCTGGAGGCCTCACTTCAAAAACGATGTGGGCAAAATTGAGAGGGTGCAGAAGAGAGCAACGAGGATGATGAGGGGTCTGGAGACTGAGCCCTATGAGGAAAGTCTAAGGGCCTTGGGAATGTTGTTTGGAGAAGAGGAGATTGAGGGGGGGGGGACATGATTGCTCTCTTTAAATATTTGAAAGGATGTCATTTGGAGGAGGGCAAGGAGCTGTTCCAGTTGGCAGCAGAGGATAGGAGCCGAAACAACGGGTTTAAATTACATGCAGAAAGGTATCGGCTTGATATTAGGAAAAACGTTTTCACTGTCAGAGTGGTTCAAAGGTGGAATCAGCTGCCTAGGGAGGTGGTAAGCTCCCCTTCACTGGCAGTTCCAAGAAGAGGCTGGATGAATATTTGTCAGAGATGCTTTAGGCTGGTCCTGCATTGGGCAGGGGGTTGGACTAGATGGTCTTTATGGCCTCTTCCAACTCTATGATTCTATGATAATTGGCCAGTCAAGGATTAGTTGTCTATTATTGAAGCACTGTCAGTTAAAAATGCCCAATTTTTTTTTGATGTTCAACAGATTTGATACTTAGGATAATTACAAAAAAAGGCCTGACTATTATTGAGAAACAATTAAATTAATAGCTTTAAAATTGTAATGTATTATCATAAATAATGTTAGGAAAGTTTCAATAAATGCAGATAATTAACTGGACAGGGTTTTTTCCATCCTAGAATACCAGGGTTAGCTTAGAACATCAAACAATTTTTTTGGGGGAAAAAATAAAATTGAAGTGAAACAAAATAACAGCAGCTACTTTTTAAAAAGTCACTTGTGCTAAATAGGCAGCGGGCCAATTTTTTTGTGTTTGGAATGTTTCCAGTTATAGTAGGTGGCTACTAGGAGAATTTTTGCTCTGGTGTTCTGCCCATGACGGCTGCAGGGCTATGAGACAAGCAGTTCTCACTCATTGCTAACACATTACATCACAATTAAATTAGAAAGTATGCTACCTCCTTTATAATGTTATGAAATGTTTTACAATATGTGATAATAGACAATAAATTGACAGTATTTGTCCAGTCTGTAGTAATGGAGGTTGGCCACTTGTTATGGATTCTGGAATGAATATAGGAAGTTGCCTTATACTAAGTCAGATAATTGATCCAGCTGACCCAGTATTGGCTGTGCTTCCCAGTGATGGCTCTCCTGGTGATGCCAGGGACTGTACCTTGAACCTTCTGCATGCTAACAGTGAAGGAATGGGCTTGCAAAAACCTTTTCCTTCTGTTTGGACCCCTGTGGGTCAGAAGAACCCCTTGGATTCCAGTTACAACCTCAGTAATCACCAACTGCAATCAATATCTCTTAGGAGTATCTCCTGCAAGACAGAGTCCTACATCTAGCATTCTGTACCTGGCTTGCAGTTTAGAGGCCCCACCTAGTTTCTGTACCTCCCGCCGCCCTTCTACAAGCAAGCACAGGGGTGATCTATCACATCTTTGCACTTTAGAGCTGTTGTGTTCCAGGGATGGAGAGCTTCTCTGTTGCTCCTCCCCAGTACCACACTTCAATAGCAAGACTTAATAGATGTGATGTTTTTCCAGGGATCAGACTTAGAGCATTTAAAATATAAGAAGGTTTAATAAATGAATAAGAGAATGCACATGTTCCAGTCAGGCAATTTGGGCTTAGCAAGGGAACAAAGAAAAGGTGAAAACACACTGTCTTCTGTGCCTGTACTATGTACTTTCTAAATAATATTGAATTTTGGGTCAAGGTTTATTTGAAATTGCAGTGAGTTAGAATTCATCATTACCGTAGCTCTCCTGGCCAGGATTCCTCTCCATTGTCCCCTGCCTTTTAAGCAAAACAGAGTCCCTAGGTGAAAGCTTTGTTCATCGTGGCTTGTGCAAATCCAAAGAGATGCCCCAAACCCCTCTCCCCTGTGTTCAGAGGTTTTGAGAGCCAGTTTGGTGTAGTGGTTAAGACCACGGACTTTAATCTGGGAGAACCAGGTTCAGTTCCCCAGTTCTCCACATGCAGCTGCTGCTGTGACCTTAGGTCAGTCACAAGTTCTCTCAGAGCTGTTCTCTCAACAGCAGTTCTTGAAAGAGCTCACTCAGCCCAACCTACTTCATAGGCTGTCTAATGTGGGTAGGGGAAGAAGATTGTAAACCGCTTTGAGACTCCTTCGAGTAGTAAAGGGCAGGGTATAATTCCAATCTCTTCTTCTTTATAACCTCTCTTTCTCCACATCACCCCTTGGGATAGCCTTCCTGTACCAAAGGAAGAGTTTACCTTCTATCACTTCAGTCTTCCCAGCTTTATGGCTCTGAGTGTGACTTACTAGCAGGAGATGGGGTAGTAAAATATGAGCATAACTAAGAGCTTGAATACTCAGTGCTGGGACCTTGATGGCTACTATCTCCAACCCTTCTCTCCACTATCATTCTGCCGCCTGGCTCTTGCCCAGGGGTAGAAAGCAGTCACAATAATTGAAACTTTGCGGTGAATTCTTGGGTGCAGGGTGGTCCACCACACAAACCATGATTCACCACTCAACTGTGGCCACTCCCCTCCCCAAAATGCGTTGGTTGATGGCATATTGGAAGGAGGATTGTCCTTAATTTTTCCATAACGGCTGCTTATTAGAATTAGAAGGAACTATTATTTTACTGTGAGGAACCTTTATTCCTTCAAGTAGTTGAGTTCTTATCCTGAACAGATGCTTTGCAGAACAAATCCATACCCAAAGGAAAAGGGTATTTTATGGGAGAAGAATGTTCTAGTGATTTACATAAGAACATAAGAGATGCCAATGTTGGGTCAGGCCAAAGGCCCATCCAGTCCAACACTCTGTATCACACAGTGGCCAGAAATACCAGTGCCATCAGGAGGTCCACCAGTGGGGCCAGGACATTAGAAGCCCTCCCACTGTTAACCCCTCCCCCCAGCACCAAGCTGACAGAGCATCACTTCCCCCAGAGTCCCTATCTATACCTTGTGGCTAATAGCAAGTGATGGACCTCTGCTCCATATGCTTATCTAATTCCCTTTTAAAGCCGTCCATGCTTGTAGCCGCCACCACTTCCTGTGGCAGTGAATTCCAAGTGTTAATCACTCTGGGTGAAGAAGTACTTCCTTTTATCCGTTCTAACCTGACCGCTCAGCAATTTCATGGAGTGCCCACGAATTCTTGTATTGTGAGAAAGGGAGAAAAGTACCTCTTTCTTTACCTGCTCTTTCCCATGCATAATCTTATAAACCTCAATCATGTCACCCCTCAGTCGTCGTTTCTCCAAGCTAAAGAGCCCTAAGCGCCCTAACCTTTCCTCATAGGGAAAGTGTTCCAACCCTTTTATCATTCGAGTTGTCCTTTTCTGCACTTTTTCCAAAGCTATAATATCCTTTTTAAGGTCTGGTGACCAGAATTGCACACAGTATTCAAAATGAGGTCGCACCATTGATTTATATAGGGGCATTATGATATTGGCTGACCTGTTTTAAATACCCTTCCTAATAATCCCCAGCATAGCATTGGCCTTCTTTATTGCAGTCACACACTGTCTCGACATTTTCATTTCTACTCACTACTACAACTCCAAGATCTCTCTCTTGATCAGTTTCTGCCAGTTCAGACCCCATCAACGTGTATTTATATTTAGGATTTTTGGCTCCAATGTGCATCAACTTGCACTTGGCCACATTGAACCCCATTTGCCATGTTGACGCCCACTCGCCCATCTTTGACAGATCCCTTTGGGGTGCCTCACAATCCTCACTGGTTTTCACCACCCTGAACAACTTTGTATCATCCGCAAATTTAGCCACTTCACTGCTTACTCCCAACTCCAAATCATTAATGAACAAGTTAAAAAGCACTGGACCAAGTACTGATCCCTGCGGTACCCCACTGCTTACCCCCCTCCACTGAGAGAACTGCCCATTTATACTCACTCTCTGTTTTCTATTAATTAGCCAGTTTTTGATCCATAAAAGGACTTGCCCTTTTATCCCATGATTTTGGAGCTTACTTAGGAGCCTTTGATGAGGAACTTTATCAAAAGCTTTCTGGAAGTCAAGGTAAACAATATCTATTGGATCCCCCTTCTAGCCAGTGAAAGATTTTATGAAACAAGAATGAATTTTCTCTCAAGGACTGAGTGAAATTTAGTTCCTTATTTAGTAATTTGACCAAATTAATAAATAAGGAACACACAAAGGACTTGAAGTTGGAAAAATACTTCAGATGCTGCAGTATACAGAATGTCTGTGAATATTCTGTATGGGAGTCTATTCACAAGGTCTCCATGGACTACACCATTCATCTGGTTTCTTATGCGTTCTTCCTTTACATCAAGTGAAATAAACTGATGAATATTTGAAAATGCACTCAAACAATCAAGGGGAAAAGCTAACATGTGAAAGGAATTCAGAAGTTTGTTTCAGTTTGTCCAAACCTTCACCAAGCCTATACCAAGCCAGTTTGGTGTAGTGGTTAACAGTGGCTGACTCTGATCTGGAGAACCAGGTTTGATTCCCCACTCCTCCACATAAAGCCAGCTGGGTGACCTTGAGACAGTCACAGTTCTCTCAGAGCTGTTCTCTCAAGAGCAGTTCTCTCAGAGCTCTCTTAGCTCCACCTACCTCTGTTGTGGGGAGAGGAAGGGAAGGAGATTGTAAGATGCTCTGAGTGAAAGGCTCCAAGTGAAAGGCGGGGTATAAATCCAGTCTTCTTCTTCTGTTCTGAAATCAATGAAACTCAAAATTGAAAATTAGACTGGATCTTTTTTTCAAATACTAGTTCTTATTAGGTAAATGAATTATGCTGTTGTTTTCAAGGATGTACTCATTTTTGCTCATAAAACACTAGGTTTGGACTTGGTGCAAAGAAAATAAATTTCCAAAAGGTAGCTAATGCAAGAAATAAGCAGCTTACACGGTTAAAGTGGTCATGTTTTTTGTGGACAGCTGTTTTTGTGCTAGAGTTCCATGTGTATACATTGTAAAATTTTGTTTGGCTGTCTATTATGTTCTCTCTAAGTTGATGACTGGTGCTGTATCTTGTAATACAGCTGGGTTTACTGAAGTATACTGTACCTTTGTGGCAATAATAGCTCACTGTATAAATTAGGGAGTTTTTAAGACAATTTTCACAGTAACTGTGTGAGTTCAGCCTTTTGTAATTCATTTTATTCTATGTGATGTTTGTCCCAGTAACCAGACATGGTGGTTCATTTTTGTTCTAGTTCATGAGGGCAGCCCACTTGGAGAACTTCACCGCTGTGTCCGAGATGGTGTTAAAGTCAATGTCCATGTTCGAACTTTCAAAGGGCTTCGTGGAGTATGTACTGGATTCTTGGTTGCATTTGACAAGTTCTGGAATATGGTAATGACCATCTTTTTCTGTGATTTTACAGCTACCAATGTAAAGACTTCAAATGATGTGGAGGAACAATTAATGTACACAACAGCTCAGGCATTTGGGCAATCTATCTGTACAACTTAAAGGGAGTTTTATCATTGACTTCAGTTGGATTGCTTCAATTTCTTTCTTGTTTAATATATTCTTATAATTTCTGTAGTGTGTAGAAATGTAAAATTTAAGCCACGAGGGATAATTTTGTGTGTGTATGTGGGGGGGGGGGAACACTGACATTTTTGGGGAAAATCTGAATATATGGAATGGAATTATGTGGCATATTTATGGAATTCAAAAGTATAAATGCTTTTGTTTTCTATAGAAAAATTGCAAGTATAGCCAGTACTCAAGAGAGAGTTCTAAAAATGCTGTACCCTGTGCTGCGTTAGCACATGTATCTTAATTTTTGCTGCCTGAAAGATAGGAAAGAATAAAAAGTGAAGGTAGAAAATTTCAGTAGTGAACAAAAGTGAGGGTCTCATTTGGACAGAAACACTCTTACATAGTCACGGTATGTAGGGTTGTTAGCATGTTTGGGTATCATGTTATTTATAACACTGAAATCACTGAACTGTTTAATAATGTATTATCATTAAACACATTGGTACTGGTGGAAAGTGCCATCAAGTTGCAGCCAACATATGGCTAGCCTGGGCCATTCAGATCAGGGTCAAACAATAAGCATATTCTTGAAAATATACTGTATATGTCTACAGTATTCATAAGAATCATCACCATCTAATGCAGTAGATTACATTATATAAAATGTTATATTACATATTTTGAGTAAAACCTTGTTTTAAAAAGCATTTCATCTCTCTGTTGCCTCATAAATAGCTGTTTTTGCCTTAAGATTGAACTTTTCTTGGTTTTGAATTCTTTATTTTTTCTACACTCTTATACACAACTTCTTTTTGCCTGTACAAAAGCAGTGCTCTTGCCAAATTAAAATAACCTTTTCAGGTAATAGATATTAAATTGATTCTTCTCACTTCTTTTAGAAACATCTGCTGCAGTTTCCATATAGTAGCAAACTTATATTTCTTTGCTTTATAGATTGTAAGACAATTACATGGTTTAGGTTAGAGCTGGCTGAGCTGAACTTTGGTGAATTTTTCTTCCCCCCCCAAAAAAAAGGTGTGTGTTTGAGGAATAAACTTTCCTGATAAATACATGACATGAAAATCCTGGACATTAAGTGCAACTCAGATAAAGCAGTGTTGAAACCTTCCAAAGACTTTGAAGCAGCTTGTGGGGCTCAGTGCTGGAAAGGGGATGAAACTTAAGAGCAACGGGGTTGTCTGACCAACAGGAAGCTGAAGCTGAGGCCACTGCTCTTATGTTGTCTGATGAGCTGAAACTGACCAGCCTAACTACACAGTATGTGGGGTTCCCTCTGCGGAGCTGTCAGCATTTTTTAAAATCCACCAGGCATATGAGGATCCAATTCTTATCAGGAACAAAGGGGCAGATGCTTTTAAACCTTCTCCTCACGCTGTTTTCTCAGTCAGGAAAAGGCACCCCTTGTGCAACAGATTGAGGCAAGACTGGGGGAAAAGTCCTACAGGCTCTTATCCTGGTAACTCTCTCTTAAAATAAAGTATTCCTGAATCAGGACCAGTTCTCTCTGCACTTTTGTCACTATTCTCAGAGAGGACAGAAATCAAACCACTGAAGCAAATGTGTGATCTTGAGCTGTGTAATAAACAGTGTCTGCTTACTCTACTGTTCCCCTGCTCTGGTTTCTGGATGTGCTACAAGTATAATGTGTAAGTCTCAAGTAATTTTGCTACCCATCTACTTTTTTGCCCTAGGCCTTGACAGATGTGGATGAGACATACCGGAAACCTGTTCTGGGCAGAGCTTTCTATGTCGAACCACAGTTGACCCTTAACAGAGTAAGTAGCCACTCTCTAGCTTGTTCACTGGCTGGTTCAAATCCATTGTTTATTTAAACCCATTGACACATATAGTTCAAAAAGGTCCATAAAAAAAACCTCTGCTGATTTCAGGAACAGTGGGTGATTTCAAATAGGTTATATATTAATTATGTATTACAAAGTGTAGTGCTAGTGAGTTTTAACAATATTGCATAGTGCAGCAAAAATAGATCTGATATACTTGCTTTCTGAAGCGATGAAAGGATTCTCCAGATCCTTTGTTATCTTTTGAGGAATTGGCAATATCTCTGAATGTTGCAGTCTGTCTGGTACTCAGCATAGCCTCTTCGAGTATTTTAATCCAGAGATTCCTAGCTCTTGGGAGGGGTGGAGGCTAGGCTTGCTTTTAGATTGCTGGCTGTCCACCCAGGATATAGAAACCAGTTTTCCACCCAGTCAGCTGGATAGTATTTGTAGTGTCCTTTCTTTCTAGTGTCTCAGTCAATATACTTTCAGCCAGGTTTTCAGTTGAAAGATAATTGACTACCAGTATCCTCCTCAGATGAGACACAAACAGTATTTTAGAAACGATTTGATTGTCTGCAGAGCAGGAACACATTTCTGCATCCAGGGGTTGACTCTGCAAAAAATGGCTCTGCAAGTTTTGCAATTGTATGAATTAAACGGAGTAAAGTGGATGATGAATTGGTTAAGACCTATGTCACTACCAAGGTATACATACCCCACCAATCTCTAGAGTAGTTATACAACTAAGCAGGGCTTTTTTTTTTTTTTTGAAAAAGAGGTGCCAGAACTCTCAAGAGGGAAATGAAATTTTCAATCTGTATACTGAAAACTCATAAACTTTTAAATATTTTAAAAAGAATTTTGTTGAAGAGGTTCTGGAACTCCATTCCAGTGCATTCACTGAGGAAAAAAAGCCCTGCAACTAAGTATTAAATTTAAATTATTAAAAAATGCTTAACAGCGTCCTTAGACTAGACTATATAGGGCTATATTTATTTGTATGTATAAAATAATATATGCAGGCTATATGTATACACCTATCCTGTTGTTAATCTTGTTGCTAATGTAAAATGAATAAAACCCTGTTTGGGGGGAAAATGCTTAGGATTCAGCAAGCTTAAGGAAGATCCTATTCATGACTAAATACGTTCTTTTAAAAAAGAAACAGTCTTCTCAATGTGCAAGGGGGAAGGAAAGACTGAGAACTGATCCCATTTGTTTATTGGTTGGTTTGTATATCTAATGCACACACACCCGTGGCTGCTTTTGAAATCCTACACATCTATATTTACACTTAGAAATAACGCATTCTACTTTGGAAAACCCAAAATACGTTGTGAAAAGAGCAAGAATCCGCTACCAACTTAAGAATAACAAAATATGTGGCAGGTTATGAGCTTTCGCGAGTCACTGCTCACTTCTTCAGATAACCCATCTTGATCTACCAGAAGATGTTATAATTTATTAACCTGTAAACAATGCACAGTGAACTCAGCTGACACTGGATCTGTTCATGCAGTGGAGGGAGGGGATTGATGGAAATCGCCCCCCTCCTCTTCTTGCAGTGGTATCTTTCGGTTGTGGGAGATGCACTATAGGATCCAGGCTTTTGGTTTATGCTGGTCTTCTCACTTGAGCCAGTTGCTACAAAATGCTGCCATGGTTGCATACGTGAATTTATCCTTAGTCGTTGCTTTTCATTATGTAACCCTTAGTAGTCACAGAATCATGGATACCCCATTCAAAACCTGGAGAGCACTTAAACAGCTTTTATTTAAAGGTGGGGGTTCAGTTAGAACTGGGAGTTCTATGCAAAACAATGTGAATAATAAAATATACTGAGCAGTCCCAAAGTCAGGGTGAATAGAAAAGGAAGAGAGCCAGCTGTGGTGTAGTGGCTAAGAGCAGGTGACTCTGATCTGGAGAACTGGGTGTGATTCCCCACTCCTCCTCCACATGAAGCCTGCTGGGTGACCTTGGGCCCGTCACAGTTCTCTCAGAATTCTCTCAGCCTCACCTACCCTACAAGGTGACTGTTGTGAGGAGAGGAAGAGAAGGTGATTGTAAGTGGCTTTGAGACTCCTTCTGGTAAAGAAAAGTGGGGTATAAAAACCAACTCTTTAGTCTCTGGGCTCTGACTCACAAACTGCAGTCAGGTCTTGTTGGACCCCTGGTGAGGTCCTTCGCAACCTCTCTGAAGCCACTTTTCCTCATAGTCATAGGAGAAACCTTTTCAGAAAACGGCCACTCTTCTGCCAGCCACCTTTTTCACTCTCCAAAGGCTTCTGTCCTCTGGAACATCTTCTTCAGAAATTCTCCATTCCTTCAGGGGAAAAATGCTTCAGCTCCTCCACCCCTCCCCCCTTCTGAGTCCCCATGTCCTTCTCTTGCCATACAGATCACTTCCCTCTAGGGTGCAGTGCTTTCAGACCATGTTCTGCTATGCAGTTGAAAACATATAACAATTACAATGTTCCCTCTAAGCTGTGGAGTCTTATGAGCAAAAATTCTACTTTGTGAGCTACTGGCATTAAAGTTGTGAGCGAGCAGTTTGGCTACTGCAGAAATCAGTTTCTTCTGGAGCCATCCTTCCTGAGCTAAGACAAAAGTCTGTGAGCCGGAGGCTAAAAAACTGCGAACTAGCTCACACTAACTCAGCTTAGAGGGAACACTGATAACAAACCTTTTAATAATAAATATTTTACAAGACTTACAATTATAAATAATCACTAGATTCATTTGGTGTTATAGTACTACAATGTGGCATTTATTAATTCCAGCAATTTGCTGGTTCCTGTAAAATCCATATGAGTGGCACAGTCCCTGCCTCTGAAGGCTTGCAGTGCAAATCAAATGTATCAATTGTTTTAGCCCCTGGGCCAGAACAATACCAACACAGCAATGGCATTCATAAAGTACATTTATAATAGATGAACTAGGAATGAATATATAAATAAAAAGCAGAACTCAAAAGAACTCCTTGGCCACAAAACAAAGCACTTGTAACCTATGCCTAATCGGTCTACAGTAAGTACTAATCATGCAACTGTTGTATGTTATGCACTTTTTCTGCTAGACCTTGCACTTTTATGGATCATTTTATAGTGCAGAATTACCATAACAGATTTTTTTTCCTCCCCCTGCCCCTCTTTTTGAATGTTTCTCTGCAGTTGTTTGACAGACTTAAGCTGCAGGAATCTGTGGATAAGAAAGGAACTGACGCAAAGATGGCCGCAGATCTTCCAGGCCTCTCGTGTGATCCTAGGACACTTGGGAGGAAGGCTAGGTCAGCTCGGGGAAGATCAGAAGAACACTGTGAAGCGAAGAAGCATTCAAGCAAAGAGCGGGCACGGAGCTATAGCCTGCCTCGAGCCTTTGGGAAGGAGGTTGATCTGCCTGGCAGAATCTCACATACAGAGGGGACAAGTGCGAGCAGCACAAGAGGTCGGTCACGGAAAAAGCAGAGGCCAAGAGTGGATTACCAGCAAGTTTTCACACGACACATAAACCAGATTTTTATTCGAGGGGAGAATGTCTTGCTTGTTCACCTAGCACATTGAGCTGGCTGAGCCTGATTAACCAATAGCATGAATTGCAGCAACAGAGGTTCTGAGTGACATTTCTCTATGCTCGTTGAGAAGGCTTTTTTGACCAGAAGAGAGAATGGGAAACAGTAATCTAAAGCAGGAGCACCTTGAACCAGTTACTGGCTTGTTTAGACTAGAATGTAGCTAAGGTTCTTTAAAGAGACTGATAAACCTCTGAAGGCCTCATGGACCTTTCAAAATCATGATGCCTGGATACAGGACAAGTATTCTCTATATTTTGAGGGTGTGTAACATGAAGCCTGAGACAGATGCCAAACATTCTGTTTTAGCTAAGCTGCTACCAAAAAAAGAAGCCAGTGACCTTGGTGCTTCCCTGCTAGAATGGTAGTAATATAAAATTATGGGAAAGCATGCTTTGAAAAATAAAGGAATTAAGGACCTTGTGAAATGGAGGAATGGCTTTAGGTTTTAGCTTACTTGCACTCCATCTTCCTCATCCCCCCCTTAATAGTGTGCACAGCTGGCCTGAAAGAGGTACTCTAGTCTTGAGCTGCAGTACCTTCTGTTGTCTAGAGCAAAAATGAATGGAAGCAGAAGTGAGTGGTCATTGCATGGCAACATTCACTTAGAAGGAGCCTTCATTTCATCTTCATGTGTGTGAGCAAAAGAGAGGTTTTGCCTTCAGTACTATAATGCTTGTGCTCTTAATCCATCCTTCCCTGCTTTCTCCCTCTACAGCACCAGCAATTAATGAATGTAGCTAACCCTGTAACTTCCCTACCCAGAGTTTTTCTCAATGTATTATAAGTTGGTTTAAACAATCCAGTCTCTTAAAGTTGTTCCTGTCTCTTTGTGTGGCAGAGCAATGAAGACTAAGTTGATGTACATATGTTGCTGGAACTGTTTGTGAGAACAGGTAGGATTTGTGCCAGGCACAGTCATACAGTGCTTTAAGGTGCTAATTTCCCAGCATATGATGGCAGTCACAGATATTGCTGCATTCAGTATTGAAAAGATTGTTCCTGATGTCTTCTAGGTTATGAATGAAATTTCTCTAATGCTAGTTGGGTTCTTCCCAAGAAGCTTGTTTATGGCTACTGCAAGGCATGAGTAGTGATTATTTAGAAAAATCAATGGTATTAATTATTCTTCCTTATCAGGTAATCAGAAGAACTGTGCAAGATGTAACAATATTTATGTATGAACTGTCCGCCAAGAAAGATTTCATGGTGCTATTTAAGGTTGCCCTGTGTTTACAATGTGTATATATGTATGTGTGTATATGGTGGTGTTCTGGTAGCTAGACTTTCCCTGAATGTCCTGTAATGCAAAGAATGTTCATTAATAGCAAAGGGCATTTTCAAGGTCTTTGTAGTATGGAACTAATATACACACTGGAATAACCTAGCAGTGTTTTGGTGATGGAGATTTTCCACAGACACAAGACAAGTTAGGCAACTTTTACTGTTGGAGGAGTCTTGGAATAAGGCACTGTTATTTGTCCGAATCCAGCTCAAGGTGTTAGAGTCTGAAAAGTACG
>NW_015160353.1:82737-92446 GCF_001447785.1 Gekko japonicus
GTACATTCATATATTTAGCATGGCCTCCTAACCTGACATAGTCTCCCCAGTGATATTAAAACATCTTTCTTGGGCTGTATCTCTCTTCTTCCATTTATAAAAACAGCATTATGATGTTTTTTGCTCCATCAGCAGCCTAGATTCCCTCTTTCTTTCTAAAAGAAATGCTTGGATGTCACTGCTTCTTCCTTGGACATACTTATTCCTTGAGCAGCCTGTCTCTGCTCTTTTCGGTTCTAAAATGGTCCACTCCCATTGCTGCTAAGCGCATTTCTTGAGTTAGGCCCCGTTCACACGAGGGAATTTGGCCCAGAAGCAGGACGGTTTGGGGGCGGTTCAAACTGCCGCGATCACACCACAACATCTGGGAAGCGTGGTGCTTCCGTCCCCAAACCGGCCCATCCATGGGATAAGGCGCATCAAGTTGGAACCACCTACCGAGGTGGTTCATCGCCTTGGTGCGCCTCAACCCGGGAGTCTGATCGCCGGCGCGTCCTTGCACCGGCGCTTCCTGGGCTCCTAGCCAAACTGTGCATGCTCTGACATGCGCAGTTCGGCTGGCCGGCCGTCAGCTCTGTGTTTTCTCCCCGGCGTCTGATCGTGCTGGGGAGAAAACGCGGCGCGGCCGTGGGATCCCGCCGCGCCGTGTCAACTTTGACGCGGCTTTGAACAGCCACGGTTTGTGCCGCTTTTTCCCCTGCGTGTGGCAGGGGCCTATGTCTAAGAGATGCTGATGGGTATTTGAATGACCATGCCTGTTCTGGTGTCTCTTGGCTTCTCAGCTGTAGCAGTTGTTTCAGCTGCACTTCTACTCAAAGTAGCAGTGTTTGACTCTATACCCCAAAGGGCGTACTTTAACTTAAAATATTCACAATTTCCTTTGTGAAGAATAGATCCCATGTCCCTGTTTTTGATTATCTTTTCTTTTCCATTATTCTACTTTAAGGATAAGTCACAAGTAATAATATAGTGGACCTTCTGCACACTTTGTATGATTTTCCTTTCGAAGTCTGGTCTCCAGTTCCTCATGAGTGGAAGCCAAAGGATTTCATATTGGACAAACAGAAAATAAAATGCTTTCTGCCTTATGTTTTTCTCACTTTTTTCCATCTGGAAGTTGATGCTCTTCGATTTGGTTTTCTGTACCAGTTCACTTTATGGGTCTTTGTTGAACATGCAGTGTACGTTCAGTATGACTCACTGCATTGTTGTGCATTTATAGCAAATACTTCTGTAATATACTGCTTCATGGTTTAAAGTTTGCATTTCTATCGCAGTTGTCTTCCAAAAACCCCTTCTGCATCCTGGTCTAGCAATTATTTAGGTGCAAGAGTTTGTGAAGGCAAGGGGTTCTTCTTCCTGAAGAAGCTTCCCATTCATTTTTATGGAGGAATGTGATTAGCCTCCATAAAGGAAGGCACATGTAGATGGGGAAGTCTGGGTTGGATCCTACCCATCTGCTCTGTTGGCACGGGCATATTCCTGAGCCACCCTCCTTCAGTGTTGGATGCTGTTCTGTTGAGCCACCTTCCCCAACGTTGGTGCTGTTCTGTTAACTAAAGAAGTTCTTGCAGTAGCAGAGTACTCTTTGCACTGGAGGAAAAAGCTGTCATTCTTTGAGCTGAGTGGAATGATAGGTTCCAGCCCTTTGTGCGTGTCTTCTCTTAGCCCTTGCAGGCTGGAATGCCTCATTTGTTTTTTTGCTCAAGAACCAAGCAGTACCTTAAAAGCAGTCTCTTTCAGTGGGCCTTTTCCCACCAAACTATTTCTTTACCACATTCATACAGTTCTTCAGGGCTTTAATTGTTAATCTGAACTTTCTCTTATCACTGCAGCATTTTTCTTTGTTTCCTTCTGTTCTTGAGTTTAAATATCATTATTATGCCTGCTGATATCGTTAAATCCTGCTATTAATCCAATGTCTCGTTCTTGTACATTCTACACACTGTCACCATTCAAGAGATTTTCCTGTCTTGAATGCTAGGCAGCACTATATGTTGACTGGTCTGTCTTCTGCTTTTGAGACCAATAACTAAATGGTGCTAAGCTCAATTTCCCGTATGTTGTCTTAGAAAACTAACACTCCTTTATAAGAAATACTATTTATTATTTCCCCTTCCATTTCCCCCCCCCCAAAAAAAAAAAACTTACTCAGGATACACTTTGCACAGAATCAAGATTTTCCACATGTAATTCGTGTCTTGGGAGAAAAAACAAAGAGGGGCATTATGGCAAAACAGCTTATCTTAAAGACTAAAACGTTATCTTTTAGCTTTTAAGATGCCACAAGGTTTCATTTTGTTATTTAGGCAAAGGAGTAATGCAGCTGCTACTCTGGAATTTGTGTTCTCTTGCTGCTTCTTTTCCAGAGCAAAAGTGTGAGATCAAAAAAATTGGTGTGAGTGCTTTAGTGGTAGGTAAGAGCTGAATTCAAGAACAAAGAAATCCGTGGCAGAATATGCTGCTAGCATGATGAGTAGAATAGTAACTGAGAGATTTGCATTGTGAACTAACCATATTTTTCCAGGATAATTTCTGAGTTAATAATAATTAATATAGTTAATATGAGCAGGAAACTTTCTCATAATGGTTAGCCCTTCATTTGACCACCAAAATGGCAAAGTGAAGAATTATGCTGAACGATCCTATCTCGTAGACATGGAATACTATGCAAAGTGACTTCTGGTTCTCTGCTTTATTCTCTGTGAAGAAGAATTTATGGGGAAATTTTTTAAGATTCAAGGTGTCTGTTGATGAGAGGGTTGATATTAAATGTTACTGAAGTCTCCGCAGGGAGGTGGCTGAAAATCAGTTCAGGGGTAGCATATTATGTACTTGGTGAGATTTTTAGATGTTATGTGCCCATGTTCACCTGGTTATGTGCAGAATATCCACAGCAGCCATGTGGCTGCGCACACACTTTCAAATAGTGTAGAGTCCCATCATAAGGAAGAGAGTTTGGGACGCTTCCTTATGGGAATTGCAGTATTTTAAACTGGCTCTTCCTTTACTCAGCCTGACCAGGATCTGTGTCTGTGGTTTAGAAGGAGAACCTATACCCGCCAGTGTGAAAGGTGAAGCTCTATCTGCTTAACCTTTTCCCTGCTGTGTAGTAATTGAAGAAAACATTTGGTCAAGAGTTAGTAGCCCTATGAGCAAAGGGATTCATGACTCTGCATATGATCATGGCTTTATGAGATTAATTTGGGAGGACTTTGAGTTACTAGTACTCTGTATGGATGCCTTGAAATTGCCTGCTGGATACGTCCCTGTCATTTAGAGGTGTTGCCTGTAGTTCATTCGACCCACCTAATCTGATTCTATGAAAATATAATGCTTGTCTTGCTTTTGACCATTTTTGCCAGATGAAGCACTCAAAGGAGTTGTATTTACATTTAACCAGGGCATCTTACTTCCATTGCACACTCCAGACTGCTTACAAGAGTGAGTCTGAGAATGACTGAAATGCATTATAATTCTGTTCCCCAAATTTGCAAAGAAGCCCCACTGGGGATGAAGACAGAGAATCCAGCTTCTTTTCAGCACTAGGAATACACCAGTGCCTTGCTGAAGCTTGCTTAGTTTCCTCAAAATGGATGAGAGAGGCCTACTTGAGTGGGAGAGTAATAAGGATGGCTTGTCTCCTGATGTATACAAGCCTTTTTAGCTGTCTCCAAAAATGCTATCACTCTCTGTTGACAGAGGTGAAAGCCTGTCGCAGAAGGGAAAAAAATGGCTTATGATGTTCCTGGATAGCTGTTTTATTAGCTTCACAACATGGAATAGGATGACTTAGCTGAGCGAAAATTAGTACATCTGAGACTCTCAGCCAGTCTTGTATTCGTTTAGAGTGAAAAGTAGTTTGATCAGGTTGTGTAAAAACATATCTAGCCTTTTTCTTCTCCTCTCTCAAAAGACTGGAGTTCTCCCTCAGGAAAAAATAGTTGAAAGCTGCTCCAGGCTTCTTTAGCAATTGCTTTTGATTTTCACTACTTCAGAGCAAAGTGCAGCTGTATCCTCGTGTCTTCCTCTTGATAGATCAATTTTAAGTTAAGAAACTGAAGGGGGGGAAACCCCTCCAACTTCTCTTTTGGCATTGTTAAGAATTTCTCTAGCTAACTCATGTGTTGTTGGTGCATGTGTGCCCAGTATAATCGTCTAGGCTAGGCAGTGCCTCGCTATGTATGCAAAAATCTACACTTTAGATTTAAACCACTTTTAACTGTTACAGCTTCCCTAACTGAAGCTTTGGATTCGCAGTTTTGTGATAGTGGGTTGGATCCAAATTATGAGATTAGATCTGAAGGTGCCCTTCTGCCCATGGATGGACATCTTTGGATCAAGCCCCATGGGTTGGATCCAACGCAATACTGAAAAGTGCCTATCTTGTTCAAATGGAACTAGAGTTCCTGGTATTCTTTGCTTGGGATCCATGAGGCTCAGTATTGGTGTTCACTTGTAGTACATATATAGCCTTTGGGTCAGCCACTGCCTTTGTTTGCCAGTCTCTTTTCCTCTCTTCTTGTTTATAATATGGAGAACATTTGCACTTTTTTAAAAAGAGAAAAAACATGTTTTCAAAATCACATACAATCAAGCATATAGGCAAACAAGAACCCACCAACCATAAAATCCTGTTAATACATGTTTATAAACCAGAGTCTGCCACTCTGTTAATACTCCTTTGATTATAAAAATCACACATATATCCCATATATTGAACGTTTTGAAGATTAGTGCCAAGTATAATAATGCAAACCATAATATATTAGAAATATCAGCTTCAACCTTTTGTATCAGAAACAAGGGGCTTTCCCCCATGTGTTATTTCATCACTTTTTGCACTTTTTCTTCATTTTTTGCTCCCTCTAGTGGTTGCTTTGATATTTCATCACTGTATCACCAGCTTATTCCCGAGCACTTTAAAAATATGGGGGAATAAGCCGGAGATACAGTGGCGAAATATTGAAGCAATCACTAGAGGGAGCAAAACATGGGTGGAAAAGGAAAAACCCCAATGCAGTACGGACGCACAAGCGATGAAAATGAGACATGCAGAAAAGTCCATTGTCCTTAATGCTGTAGCCTTCTGTCTTACAGGTATGAGGCATATAACAACACATGGAAGGCTTGCAAGCCAAGCCGAACCCTGCAGCTGTATAATTTACCAGAGTACTAAGGAACAGAAAGATAAAATGAGCAGAACTGTGAAAGAATGAATGTACAAGTTGCTTCCAAATCTGTCTGTCTTCCTTGGTGTGTTATTTTCTAAGAAAGAATTGCTGCTATGAGCCTGTCAGTGAATGTGCAAGATTTTTGCTTGATAGATGTAAAAAAAAAAAAGCTGTATAAAAAAAGGTTGCAACCTCCAAGGCAATAAATATATTGATGTAATGTTGACTGTTTGACAGTTATTTCTTGTGGGCCCGAGAGTTGCATCGTTAGCAGTTCCTATCTTGTTAGAGACTGGGGTTAGGAGAATGGGGTGGTGGCCTGCTAAGAGCAGCTCCTAATTTATGATTGCTGGAGTTGCTTAGCCACTGCAAAATTAGAGATGATAAGAGCACAGAGCAGCCAGGATGGATCAGACCAATGGGCCACCTAGGCCAATATCCTTTTTCACATGTAGCCAACCAGATACTCCAGGAAGGCCTCCCCTTCTTGCCATCCCCCAGCACGGACATTCAGAGAATTATTATCTAAAAAGTGGAGGGTCCATGTAATGATTGTGGCAAGCAGCTATTGACCAACTTATCCTCCATGAATTTCTTCGATCCCCTTTTAAAACCAACTAAACTAGCAGCCATTGCTAGACCTCATGGCAAACATTCCACCAGTTAATTATTCTGAGTGAAGGTTTACTTTGTTTTTGTCTGTCCACAATCTACTGCATCATCTTCATTGGAAGTGCCTGTCTGTTCTAGAATCACAGAGGAGGGAGGCAAAGTTCTCTCTCCTACCCATGCATAATTTTATAAACCTCTGTCTTATCATGTCTCCCCTTCATTGCCATTTTCTCTTAAAAAGCTCCAAACTACTGGCCATTTTGGTTTCAAACTGTTTTCCAATAACCCCTAGTGCAGAGATTGGTTTTTTCACTATTGCCACAATGTTTTCGTTGAGCCATCTACCACAATCTTAAGAGCTCTTTCTTAGTAAAGCACCCAAAGTTTGGTCCTCATCAGCATAATGCTTTTGTACTTCATAGGAATGTATGGTATTTTCAAGGGGGGAAACGCTTGGTTGGTGTTGGCATAGCTTGAAGATGCCGAACATCTTCAGCAGAAGGATCTGTGGTGAGACAAAATGGAATTTGTTACCAAATTAAGGTACATGCAATGATTGCAGGATAGCATTCCAAATTCTAGTCTGATTAGAACTTTGGGTTCTTATATATAAATATCTCTGTGTGTGAAGAAGCAGACAAAAAGCAGAGTGGCAGAGGTTTAACACAGGAACATATCTGTCTTTGCAAGTTCAGAGGCCAAATCAAACATTGCAGTGGACAACTGTTAGCCCAAGCAGGGGGAAATAAACATCCCTGCCTTTTGTTCCCTGTTGCTTCCAACTGAAATTAAACCTTGCTTTTATGGCAGCTGAAAATCCTATTGTGGTAAGTCCTAGATATTGGTGTTTTTCTGGAGAATGCTTCATACCTACTTTTATGCCTTGTTTTATCCTAGTAAGAGCAAGCAAGCAAACCAACACTTGCTTTTAGACTGTGACTTTTTTGTGCAACTTGTTACTGAATTTGAGAGTTTTATGCGTTTTCTATATACTAGTATAGAAGATCAACTGAGAATTCTGCATACATTGACTTGGCTCCTGCCTAGAATTTCTGTATGCACTGGAGGTGGGAACAATTTTTGCCCATTCCCTCCTGCCATGGTGATCCAAAATGCCCTCCAATACTGCTCCTGGGAAATAGGAGACCCCAAATATAGCTTGAGGGAAATCGGGGATCTCCCACGGAAGCAGGGAATTGATTAATAATCCCCCCATGCCTAAAGACATTCTAGGAAGGATCCAAGTCTCTATTTCCTTTCTGTGCCATGCAAAATTAATCATTCTAACTTAGAGTGAATGTCCTGAATTTTAAAAGGTATATTGTTCACTGTATTTCCTATGCAGTGATCGCTCTAGTACTGCAGAGGTCAATTATCATTTCGGAAGCAGACTAGAGATGTGAAGGCCCGGAAAAAAACCGGAAAAATTCGGGAAAAAAACGTTTTTTTTCTGTTTTTTTCCTGAAGCCTTTTTGGTTTTTTTTCCGAAAAATTGGAAAAATTGAAAAAAAGAAAAGAAAAGAAATTGATTATGGAACATTTTATTTCCTATTTGAATCTCAGATCTGGACTGTATTATCTTAATTGGATTGGGATTGTACTGCTTCAGACAGTAAGTGGGTGCTCATGTGATTCAAATTTATTTTTTAAAAGTCCCCGTATGTATAAAATTAGAATGTTCAGGAGAGGGTTCTAGGCTAGCCTGTTCTATGACATGAAAGGTTTCTAAGTAATTTAAGGTTTGTGTTTATGTGTATGGAGGAGACCTGCAGTCTAAAGTTGTACAGTTTATACTAGTCTACTAAAGGGAGAATCAGGCCTCAAAAGTTTATAATGCAACAGATGTAGGAGACATATAACTATGGTTTCTAGCATGAACAGTTCCTGAATACCATCCCATCTCTTTCACTTGAAACATGTGTTTCAAAGAATGTATTAAGTGTACCAATGTGCAAGCATGCCTGTGCTTTAAGCTGATGTGCTGTTTGAATCTCAGATCTGGACTGCATTATATGAATTGGATTGGGATTGTACTGCTCCAGACAGTAAGTGGGTGCTCATATGATTCAAATTTATTTTTTAAAAGTCCCTGTATGTATAAAATTAGAATGTTCAGGAGAGGGTTCTAGGCTAGCCTGTTCTATGACATGAAAGGTTTCTAAGTAATTTAAGGTTTGTGTTTATGTGTATGGAGGAGACCTGCAGTCTAAAGTTGTACAGTTTATACTAGTCTACTGAAGGAAGAATCAGGCCTCAAAAGTTTATAATGCAACAGATGTAGGAGACATATAACTATGGTTTCTAGCATGAACAGTTCCTGAATACCATCCCATCTCTTTCACTTGAAACATGTGTTTCAAAGAATGTATTAAGTGTACCAATGTGCAAGCATGCCTGTGCTTTAAGCTGATGTTTGTTCTCAGTCCCTTATTATATGGGCAGCTTTGTTATGAACACAAGGGTATCAAAATATAAATGGAGACATTGTAAAGTCTATCTTTTTTTTTTTTTGCATTGGCTCTAATACTTCAGTCTTGCTGGAAAATTTTCACAGAAGGAAAAGGCAGAAAAAGATGATTTTCTTATCTTGTTAGCCATTCAGTCATGGGCTGACTCTTGGCAATTCTTTCTTTAAAATACACTGGCCTGAAATATTAATAGTGCCCACTAGATGGCAATATTTTAAAAATAATTTGTTACATTTATCGACAGCCAATGCTTCCTGGAATAGGAACAAAGCACAAAAACCACTGACTAGAGATAACCAATATATGAAATGTGTAATAATAGTTCAATAATGCAAAAAATATAATTATACAACAATATTGGCCGAGGTGTAACCAAGATACAGAAGGAAAACTAATAATGGAAAGAAAAATAAAGTCCCAAGTATTTTACTGTGTCTCACTCCAGTAGCGTTGTAATATCAAAGTCCAATTTGACGTGCAATTCCTCATGGAGTGGACATTTCAGAAGTTCCATAAGCCATAAAAAGCCATGATGCGTAGTCCGGATGATGGCTGCCGCGTTTCGAGTTGTTCTTATTCAAAAGCAATAGGCTATAAGGGGACTAAATACAAATTCAAAACATCCTGGAAAGCAGGTAAAATGGGGGAGGGGGAATATTAAGGATACAGGTTTGCTGCTGTCAAGAACCCGATTAAAGTGGAAATGACAAATCTTGGATAAGAGTGTTGATTTCTCTGCCTCATTTGATATAAGTGGTTTTTTAAAAAATCATTTATAAATTAATTAACAGACCACACTGTAATAACATTCCCCAGTTTTACATCCTAAAAGGGAGAAAAGGGATATGTTCAAGAAATGGAGGCAAGGACCTACCTCTAAAGAAGAGAATCTGCTGGTTGCTAGGCACTATAGGTCAGCCATCAGAGAGGCCAAAGCTCACAGTGAGCTAAAGCTGACCAGGGAGGCTCGCTACAACAAGAAAATCTTCAGATATGTGAGGAACAAATGCAAGATGAAAGAGGTGATGGGCCTACTGTTGGGTGAAAATGGAGAAACTCTGACAGGGCAGAGAGAAGGTAGAAAGGCTTAATGCAGAGGTGTTGAACTCATTTGTTACACAGGCCAAATCTGACATAAATGTCACTTTGTCAGGCTGGGCCATGTGTGCCATGGAATGTAAAATAAGGTATCAGAGATATAAACTTTATGAAGATGTTTTCAGATGCCGAATGGCAATAGCAGGCGTGATTGGATTAGGTGTGATATGGAAGCAGGTGGAGATATCAGCATTGATGTGATATACAGAGGCGTGGAGATATCAGCATTGGTAATGAGACAGGAAACCTAGGTCTCAATTTGGTACAGGAGGATTCAGTCCAGGGGGATGCAAAAAATAAATAGAAATAAGTCTAAAGAAGGGAGCAGTGACTCACAAAAGCACATACCCTACCACA